>NC_045454.1:49430032-49433409 GCF_002776525.5 Piliocolobus tephrosceles
CGAGATCAGCCTGAGCAACATGACGAAACCCTATCTCTGCAAAAACTTAAAAACAAGACCAGTTGTGATGGTTCATGCCTATAATCCCAGCACTTTGGGAGGCCGAGGTGGGTGGATCACCTGAGGTTAGGAGCTGGAGACCAGCCTGGCCAACATGGCAAAACCCCGTCTGTACTAAAAATACAAAAATTAGCCGGACGTGGTGGTGGGCATGTGTAGTCCCAGCTACTCAGGAGGCTGAGGCAGGAGAATTGCTTAAACCTGGGAGGCAGAGCTTGCAGTGAGCCAAGATCGCGCCACTGCACTCCAGCCTGGGCGACAGAGCAAGACTCCATCTCAAAACAAAAACAAAAACAAATAAACAAACAAACCAATCCTGAAGAGGATAACGTTGTAACGATAACCATAGAGGGCCCTAGCCCCATGCCTAATGCCTGGTCTTCATGGTACCGCGTGGTGGTTTACTGAGCCCTCACCCTGGGCATGCGACATTTCCCACAAGGCAACCATTTTTGAGCCCCCCAGTTTATAGACAAGGAAATGAAGCACAGAGAAGGTGAGTGACTGGCCCCAGATCACCCAGCCAGTGGGCAGCTGAGCTGGGGTTGGAGTCCAGGCCCAGCTCTCACCCCCATGAGGAGCTGGAGCACTCGCAGTGGGCAGATGGCATGGCTGGGGGGGTGGTGGCCTGCTGGGGCCAATTTGGGGGGGTGTGTGGCCTGCTGGGGCCAACTGAAGCAGGGATTCCCTTGGGGATGAAGGGGGCAGGCTGGGGGCGAGGGAGGGTGCAGCCCTCACTCAGAGAGGCCAATCTGACCCAGGGCACAGGCCTGCCTGCTGAGCAAAGGCGGGAGGGGCTGGGTGGGGGTGGGGAGGTGCCCAGAGGTTGTGCTGACTGCAGCAGAAAGCTCTCTTCAAAATTTTATCAGCTCAGCGCGGAGGAGGTGGGGGCGGGGCCGGGCGAGGAAGATGTGTGGTGGCAGAGAGGTCTGGCTCTGCGTGGCGATGAGCATCCCCGCCCCCACGGTGGCCCCTGCCTCCTGCCCCCAACACGCAGTGGCCCAGCCCACCTCTCTGCCCCCACCGTCCCCAATGCCCCCTCACAGCCAGCCCCAGTAGGTTTGTTGCTCATTGGTGGGGGTGGGGGAGGAGAAAGATGCTAAGGTCAAGGTCAAAGAATCAAGATCAAAACTGGGTAACTGCCAGGCGCGGTGGCTCACGCCTGTAATCCCAGCACTTTGGGAGGCTGAGGCCAGTGGATCATTTGAGGTCAGGAGTTCAAGACCAGCCTGGCCAACATGGTGAAACGCTGTCTCTACTAAAAATACAAAAATTAGCCAGGCATGGCGGCGGGCGCCTGTAATCTCAGCTACTGGGGAGGCTGAGGCAGGAGAATCGCTTGAACCCGGGAGGTGGAGATTGCAGCGAGCCGAGATCACATCACTGCACTCCAGCCTGGGCAACAGGGTGAAACTCCATCTCCCCCCCCCCCCAAAAAAAAAAAAAAAGACTGGGTAACTGGTGTGGTGCAGTGGCTCTTGCCTGCTATAATCCTAACACTTTGGGAGGCCAAAGTGGGAGGATGGCTTGAGCCCAGGAGTTTGAGGCCAGCCTGGGCAATATAGCAAAACTCCATCTCTAAAAAATTATAAAAAATTAGCTGGGCATGGTGGTGTGCACCTGTAGTCCCAGCTACTTGGGAGGATGAGGCAGGAGGATCGCTTGAGCCTGGGAGGTTGAGGCTACAGTGAGCCGAGATGACACCACTGCACTTCAGCCTGGGGGACAGAGCGAGACCCTGTCTCCAGGAAAAAAAAAAAAAAAAAAAAAAAACACTGGGTAACTCCGCCCTGCTCTCCTTCCACACACCATAGAGCCTGGGAGCCCGTGACCCTGTCTCACTCTTGCACCAGCTCTAGAAGGTGGCATGGCTGTTACTCCCATTGCACCAAGGAGGAAACTGAGGCACAGAAAAGGGTTGTGTCCATACAGCTGGGGAAAAGAAGGGCTTTGTCTGGAGCACAGGCAGTCTAGTCCCACAGTCCCCCTTGTTCCGGCAAATGCCCCTCCCTCTCAGGCTGTGCAATTGCCTCTTTCTATAGAGTGCTGCCTGGGCTGGGGTTGGGCTGGTGACCTGCATGGGTCTGCGTCCGGCGTGCACCCATCCCACATGCTCTGGCAGCCCCTGGGTGTGTGAGGGTTCACGCGTGCTCCAGACACAGCCTGGGTGGGCATGGCAGGGGTGCTGTGCACCCACTCAGGTCTTGGGGTGCAGCTGACACCCTGCACGTGGCTACACGCATGATCTTCTGGAACCTCCCATAGCCCCATCCAGCTACGGACTCTGATCATCTCCACCATTTGGCCGGCAGGAGAAACTGAAGTCCATGAGCGCCACACAGCCAAGAAGCTACAAGACCAACCCTGCTCTTAGCACCGGGACCAGAGGCACAGGCGTCAGGCCTCCCACCTCCACACTCCTGCCAGGCCCCCTGGGGCATCCCCTTGTTCACTGCAGCCTGGCCATCCTGCAGAGCTGAGCTCAGCTGCGCCTCCTCCTCTGGGAAGCCGCCTTGGATTTCCTCACCCCCGCAAAGCTTGCTCGTCTCAACATCAGGCATTTGACCACCGGCAAACAGCCCGCTGGTAGGGCCAGGCTCATCAGGCCTCTCTGCTGGCGTGGTCTGAGAGTCGATCAACCAACAAGCATTCACAGGAAGCAGTGCCTGGACTCTCCCAGCTCTCCCTGGAGGGCTGGCATGGCCTGTCCCGCTCCTCTCCTCATCCCAGCTTCCAGCAAGGCCGTCAGTTGCACCCAAGACCCTCCAGGACATTCTCACCCCCAAGACCTCAAGGGCCTTCCTGCTTCCTCCCTCAGACGTGAGGGTGAGACCCTGCCTCTACCACTGGAGCACCATAGCCCACCTGCCTCCTCCGTCAAAAAAACCTCCTTGTACCCTCTCACTTGAGACCTCTGCTAGGCCTGCCTCCCCCATCTGACCTCCACATCCCATCAGCAGTTACCTGGGCCCTGCATGCACTGGCCTCCTCCCTCAGACACTCCTTGCACCATGTCACCCGCATTAGATGCCCTCCTAGGCCTGCCTCCCCCCACCTCAGACCACCATCTCACATCTACATACGCTGGTGTCTTCCCTCAGACCCTCCTTGACCCGGGTCACCCCCGTCAGACGCTCTCCCAGGCCTGCTGCCCCGCCTGGACCACCACATCACATCTACACGCACCAGCCTCCTCGCTCAGACCCTCCTGGCCCCGTGTCACCCCCATCAGATGCTCTCCTAGGCCCACTTCCCCGCTTGGACCACCACATCATAGCCGTATGCACCAGCCTCCTCCCTCAGACCCTCCTGGCCCC
>NC_045454.1:49433419-49460654 GCF_002776525.5 Piliocolobus tephrosceles
CACATCATAGCCGTATGCACCAGCCTCCTCCCTCAGACCCTCCTTGCACCATGTCACCCCCCTCAGATGCTCTCCCAGGCCTGCTGCCCCGCCTGGACCACCAGATCACATCTACATGCACCGGCCTCCTCTCTCCGACTCTCCTTGTGCCATATCACCTACTTGAGATGCTCTCCTAGACTCGCCTCCCCTCTCAGACCACATCACATCGACAGGCACCGGCCTCCTCCCTCAGACCCTCCTCACGCCGCGTCACCGCCATCAGACCCCCTCCCCGCTAGCCCCCCGCTCAGGCCGCCGCACCTCACCTCGCTCACGCACGAAGTAGGCCAGGTAGAGGTCCAGCTCCTTGACGGCCACGCCGATGTGGTGCGGCTGCACGCACAGGACCGGGTGGCCACACTGCCCGGCCTTGACCAGGCGCTCGCCGTCGGTGCTCTCCAGCGGGATGCCCTTGAACAGGATGACCATGACCAGGTCCAGCCGCCACACCTTGTCCGCCTGCCGGAGACAGTCGATGCGCCGCATCTTGCCCTTCTGGTCGGGGTTGGAGAGCACGCAGCCCGGCGCCTTCTTGCCGGTGATGCTCAGCACGAAGTCCTCGCGGCACTCGGGCCGGATGTCCTTGCGCAGCTTGGCCAGCAGCCGCGACGCCCACTTCTGCTTGACCTCGGGCTTCTCGCCCAGCAGCTCGTCCTTGACCGCGCGCTCCTCGTCCTTCGACATCCGCTTCTCGTGCTTCTTGAAGTACTTGCGCTTCCGCGCCTGCAGGTTGAACCAGGTGTAGGCGAAGGCGCGGACGTGAGGCAGCAGGGCCTCAATGAACGGGTGGAACTCATCCTGCAGGCCGGAGAGGCGAGAGGTCAGGGGTGCCAGGGACGCGGAGGGCGGACCCACTGCCCGGCCCCCAAGCCTGAGGTCGGAGGGGCCCTGGACAGACCAGCAGAGTGGGAGGGGCTGGGCAGAAGTGGGCAGGGGGTTGCTGCAGACCGGTGCACGCCACCGGGGGCACACAGCAGGCCGGGAGGACCCAGGAGAAGTTTATCAGGGACCGGCAAGAACCCATCGCCCAGATGAGCAAACTGAGACTTAGACTACGTGAGAGGCACAAATCAAGGCGGAAGTTTGTGGAGGACCATCTTTTTTATTTTATTTTATTTTTTTTTTGAGACAGAGTCTTGCTCTTATCGCCAAGGCTGGAGTGCAGTGGCACAATCTTGGCTCACTGCAACCTCCACCTCCCGGGTTCAAGCAATTCTCCTGCCTCAGCCTCCGGAGTAGCTGGGATGACAGATGCCCACCACCACACTCAGCTAATTTTTGTATTTTTAGGGGAGATGGGGTTTCACCACGTTGACCAGGATGGTCACGATCTCCTGACCTCACGATCCGCCCACCTTGGTTCTCAGCCTCCCAAAGTGCTGGGATTGCAGGTATGAGCCACCCTGCCCGACCATGGAGGACCTATCTTGAACCCGAGTACACAGACGGAGCAAGCTAAGGGGGCCAAGTGGAAGCTCATGGAGGACCCATTGTACAGACAGGTAAAACTGAGGTTGGGAGAACAAAGATGTCGTGGACCTATTCTCTGCCTATTGCAACTAGGCTTGGGCTGGGTGTAATGGCTCACACTTGTAATCCCAGCGCTTGGGGAGGCCGAGGAGGCAGGATTGCTTGAGTCCAGGAGTCTGAGACCCAGTCTGAGCCATATGGTAAAACCCCATCTCTACAAAACAAACAAACAAAAAAACAAAACAAAACAAACAAACAAAAAAAATTAGCCAGGCGTGGTGGTTTGCACCTGTAGTCCCAACTCGTCAGGAGGCTGAGGTGGGAGGATCATTTGAGCCCAGGAGTTTAATGCTTCAGTGAGCTGTGATGGTGCCACTGCACTCCAGCCTGGGCGACAGAGTGAGACACTGTCCAAAAAAAAAGAAGAAAAGAAAAGAAAAGGCTGGGTGCAGTGGCTCACACCTGTAATCCCAGCACTTTGGGAAGCCGAGGCTGGTGGATCACCTGAGGTTAGGCGCTTAAGACCAGCCTGGCCAACATGGCAAAACTCCATCCCTACTAACAATACAAAAAAATGTAGCCAGGCATAGTGGAGCACACCTGTAACCCCAGCTACTCAGGAGGCTGAGACAGGAGAATTGCTTGAACCCAGGAGGCAGAGGTCGCAGTGGGCCAAGATCACGCCATTGCACTCCAGTTTGGGTGCCAAGAGTGAAACTCTGTCTCCAAAAAAAAAAAAAAAAAAAAAAAGAACTAGGGTAGGTGGTCAAGCATGGTGGCTCACACCTGTAATCCCAGCACTTTGGGAGGCCACAGTGGGTGGACTGCTTGAGCCCAGGAGTTCAAGACCAGCCTGGATGACATAGTGAGGCCTCATTTCTACAAAATCAAAACTTAGCTGGACATGGTGATGCACGCCTGTAGTCCCAGCTACTTGGTAGACTGAGGTGGGAGAGTCGATTGAGCCCAGGAGGTCAAGGCTGCAGTAAGCCAAGATTGCACCATTGCACTCCAGTGGGTGACAAAGTGAGACCCCTGACTCAAAAAAAAAAAAAAAAAAAAAAATGAGGCTGGGCACAGTGGCTCATGCCGGCAATCCCGGCACTTTGGGAGGCTGAGGTGGGCGGATCACTTGAGGTCAAGAGTTTAAGACCAGCTTGGCCAACATGGCGAAACCTCATCTCTACTAGAAATACAAAAAATTAGCCAGGTATGGTAGCTCATGCCTGTAGTCCCAGCTACTCAGGAGGCTGAGGCAGGAGAATCACTTGAACCCAGGAGGCAGAGGTTGCAGTGAGCCGAGATCTCGCCACTACATTCCAGCCTGGGTGACAAAGTGAGACTCTGTCTCAAAACAAAAAACAAAAAACAAACAAACAAAAAAATCCTAGCACTTTGGGAGACCGGGGAGGCAGATCACAAAGTCAGGAGTTCAAGACCAGCCTGGCCAACATGGTAAAACTCTGTCTCTACTAAAAATACAAAAATTAGCCAGGCATGGTGGTGCCATGCCTGTAATCCCAGTTGCTTGGGAGGCTGAGGCAGGAGAATTGCTTCAACCTGGGAGGCGGAGGTTGCAGTGTGCCGAGATGATCATGCCACTGTACTCCAGCCTGGGTGACAGAGCAAGACTCCGTCTTGGGAAAACAAAAAATGAATATAAAAGTTTATTCCTATAGAGCAGATGTACAGACAGGCCTGGCTGAGGTCCACAGGCAGACACTAGGCCCGCCTGGAGGTCAGGGCCTGATGGAAGGGTGGGGGATTTCTGCATCAAAAGATACGAGATTAAAGGGTACCAGGATTAATCAGAGGGAGGAGAGATCCCAGGTGGAGTCCTCTCCCTCCTCTCCCCTTTCCATGAACCCACTGTGCTGATACAGAAACAGAGACCAGAGAAGCAGAGACTCTGCCACGAAGGTTCCGAGCTGGGAGAGGGGCCACCCCGTTCCCTGCAGACCCATTCTGGAGATGGAAAGTCTGAGGGCTGGGGAGACGCTGAGACCAGGCCAGAGCTGGGACTTCAACCTACTCCCAAATCATGTTGAATCGGTGTCTGAGGGTAGCCACAAAACCCATGCTACAGATGAGGAAACTGAGGCCTTGAGGGGGAACCTGGCCATGGGGGGCAGAGGTGGACTGGAACCTGCACTCATCTGACTTCCCCACGAAAATAACGGCAGCCTCTTGGAGAGCAATGTGGGGCAGTGGGAGGCCCCAGGCTCCCTGTCTGGGTGTGGGGAGACTCCTCCCATTCTTCCCATTTTCCAGCAAGGGAAATTGAGTCTGCATAGCATTTGGGATCTCTGCTGGACGCGGTGGCTAATGCCTGCAATCCCAGAACTTTGGAAGGCAGAGGTGGGTGGATCACTTGAGCCTAGTTCAATCCCAGTCTGGGCAACATGGCAAAAAACCATCTCTTTTTTCTTTTTTTTTGAGATGGACTTTCACTCTTTTCACCCAGGCTGGAGTGCAGTGGCACAATCGCGGCTCACTGCAACCTCCGCCTCCCGGGTTCAAACGATTCTCCTGCCTCAGCCTCCCAAGTAGCTGGGACTACAGGCACGTACCATTATGCCCAGCTAATTTTTGTATTTTTAGTAGCGATGGGGTTTTGCCATGCTGGCCAGGCTGGTCTTGAACTCCTGACCTCAGGTGATCCACCTGCCTCAGCCTCCCAAAGTGCTGGGATTACAGGTGTGAGTCATTGTGCCCAGCAGGCAAAACCCTATCTTTACAAAAATTACAAAAATTAACTGGGCATAATTTTTGTGGTGCGTGCCTGTAGTCCCAGCTACTTGGGAGGCCAAGGTGGATGGATCACTTGAGCCCAAGAGTTGCAGACCAGCCTGGGCAACATGTCGAAACCCCGTCTCTACTGAAAATTACAAAAATAATTAGCTGGGCGTAATTGCTGCTGTGCACGTCTGTAATCCCAGCTACTTAGGAGGCTGAGGTGGGAGGATCACTTGAGCCCCAGCGGTTGAGGCTGCAGTGAGCTGTGACTGTGCCACTGCACTCCAGCCTAGGGGTAGCGTAAGACCCTGTCTCTAAAAAATAAAAAATAAAAAAAATTTAAAACATCTGGGACCTGGTTTCTCAGCCTCAAGGTGGAATAAATTCAAGGAGAAAGAAGAGAAAGGCCGGGCGCGGTGGCTCAAGCCTGTAATCCCAGCACTTTGGGAGGCCGAGACGGGTGGATCACGAGGTCAGGAGATCGAGACCATCCTGGTCTACATGGTGAAACCCCGTCTCTACTAAAAATACAAAAAACTAGCCGGGCGAGATGGCGGGCGCCTGTAGTCCCAGCTACTCGGGAGGCTGAGGCAGGAGAATGGCGTGAACCCGGGAGGCGGAGCTTGTAGTGAGCCGAGATCACGCCACTGCACTCCAGCAAAAAAACAGAGGGAGACTCCGTCTCAAAAAAAAAAAAAAAAAAAAAAAAAAAAAAGAGAAAGAGAAGCAAAACTGACTTGCCATCTCCTTGCCTTGACCAGGCTGGGCTGGGCATTTCAGACAGGGGTGATCCCTTCCTAGCACAGAAACCTAGCTCCTCCCACTAGCTCTCAAAGGGCTACGTTGTTATTAATGCTGCCATTATTGTTGTCATTACAATTTACATTGCTATTGGGATTTTTTTTTTTTTTTTTTTTTTTTTTTTTTGGGGACGGGAGTCTCGCTGTCACCCAGGCTGGGGTGCCGTGGTGCGATCTCAGCTCATTGCAAACTCCACCTCCAGGGTTCATGACATTCTGCCTCAGCCTCCCGAACAGCTGGGACTACAGGCACCCGCCACCACGCCCGACTAAATTTTTTTTTTTTTTTTTTTTTTAGCAAAGGCAGGGGTTCACTGTGTTAGCCAGGATGGTCTTGATCTCCTGACCTCGTGATCCACCCGCCTCAGCCTCCCAAAAAGTGCTGGGGCTATTGTGATTTTTATTACTTTTTAAAAATTTTTTTAAGAGATGGGCATCTCATGCCTGTAATCCCAGCACTTTGGGAGGCTGAGGCGCGTGGATCATCTGAGGTCCGGAGTTTGAGATCAGCCTGGCCAACATGTTGAAACCCCATCTCTCCTAAAAATACAAAAAATTAGCCAGGCATGGTGGCAGGCACCTGTAATCCCAGCTACTCAGGAGGCTGAGGCAGGAGAATCACTTGAACCTGGGAGGCGGAGGTTGCTGTGAGCCGAGGTCGCGCCACTGCACTCCAGCCTGGAAGACAAGAGCGAGACTCCATCTCAAAACAAAACAAAACAAAACAAAAAAAAGATGGGAGTCTCACTGGAGTGCAGTGGCGCGATCTTAGGTCACTTGGGCCCTGAACTCCCAGGCTCGAGCAATTCTCCCACGTCAGCTTCCCAAGTAGCTGGGACTATAGGCGCAAACCAGTATGCGTGGCTAATTTTTATTTTTATTTTTGCAGAGATGGGGTCTCACTCACTATGTTGCCCTGGCTGGTCTCAAACTCCTGGGCTCAAGTGATCCTCCCACCTCGGCCTCCCAAGGCACTGGGGTATTTTCTTTCCTTTTTTTTTGTTTTGTTTTGAGACAATGTCTCACTCTGTTGCCCAGGCTGGAAGGTGGTGGCCTGATCTCAGCTCACTGCAACCTCCACCTCCTGGGTTCAGGCAATCCTCGTATCTCAGCCTCCCGAGTCACTGGGATTCCAGGTGCGCCGCCATGCCCAGCTAATTTTTGTACTTTTACTAGAGATGGGGGTCTTGCTATGTTACTCAGGCTGGTCTCAAATTCCTGGGCTCAAGCGATCCTCCCGCCTCGGCCCCTCCAAGACACTGGAGTGTTTTCAATACTACAGACACGATTGCTGTGATCATTTGATTGCAGACAATCTTCCAGGAAGCAGGGAACAGCCTGAGGCCCCGCCGCGCGTTCTGTGGCATGGAAACTAAGGCTCAGAGAGGGGTGGAGACCTGGCTGAGGTCCCACAGGGTCTCGGGCCGGTGTGAGGATAAGAACCAGGGCCCTGACCCCCTGGAAGGCCATGGGTCCCTTTCACAGAACAGCCTGTTCTGTGAGGCTGGGGTCTCAGTAAGTTAGAGAGACGTTCACCCTGCACTCCCACTGTGTGTGCCAGCAGATGTGGCTGGACTCGGTCCCATTTCCAGGCCAGGATGGGCAGAGCAGCTGCTGCCAGATCACCCTCCCTGCTCTGTGCTCCACGTCCCCTTGGGCCACCTCCGGCCATGGGGTGCTTCAGGGGGAGGGGCGGGACATCAGATTTCACCTATTACTGAAGCTCTGAAAATAGCCTCCCACCCAGCAAGACCAGAGTCAGCTTGTACCAGCGAAGTTCCCCCACCCCAGTGTCCCCCGAAGCGTGAGTCACCGTAACAGCTGCAGCAGGGACCGGACCTCAGGGCCCTTTTCCGCTGCCCCCGCTTCCCCAGCCAACCTGCTAAGGCAAAGGGGAGATGGAGGGGGCCCGGCCCAGGCCCTGTCCAACCTCGTCCCTGCCCCTGCCTGGACGAGACCCAGAGATGCAGAGCGGTTTGTACAGGGTCACACAGCCGGTCAGCAGAGCCAGGACCAGAGCCCAGATGGTCTGGCCAGGGAAGCCGGGCGGTGGGAGCGGTGTGTGGGGTGACAGTGGGACGCGGCGAAGAGGATCCATGGAGGCGCAGGACCTGCCCGTGGAGGGGATGCCAGGAGGGCAGGAGGCCCGGACAATGGTGTCCAGCTGGGGCCATGGCTGCCACCCAAGCTCTGGCGCTTACTGAGGCTGTGATAAGAGGTTGCTGGAAGGGACAGGGGAGGCGTCCGCCAAGGGGGGCAGGGATCACTGCCCCCCCAACTCCTTCTCTCCCCAACCTCTGTCTCTCTCTGAGTTCTTCCCACTTCCGAGCCCCCCTCCTGCGAATTCCTTTTCTCATTCTGGCCCCTCCTAGATCTGAGTTCCCTTCCTCCTCCCTAACTGCCCCTCCCCTCTCTATGTTCCTCCCCCTGTCGGTGCCCTTTCCGGGGACAGGTGCCAGGGAGGCGGGCAGGGGTGGGGGCCCACGTCAGTGGTGACCCCGGCTAGTTACAGAGGCAGGAAGACAAACAGCTTGTAACTGGGTCATGGACCTGCTGCCCCATCCTCCCTTGTCCTCCCCAGGGGATCAGACCAGGTGAGAGGCAGGGCCCGGTTGGCCGGTTGTCACTCTGTTTGTCCCACGTGACCTGCAATAACCAGGGCTTCTTCCCCAGGGACCTCCCACTGCCCTCAGAGGCCCAAACCAGCAAAAGAGATAACCAAGGCAAGCTAGATGCTGAAAATCCTCCCAAACTCCTACACATCCCTCAACATCCTATCTCCAGTGTCCCCTCCTTCAAGCAGCCTTTCCTTCTCAACCCAGGGTTTCCCAGATCTAGCCAGGACCATCCAGCTCTATCACCTCCCCATCTCCAATCCTGAGGCCCACGGTTGAGGCACCCACTGTCAGAGAAGGTGGCTGGGTGACAGTAATGTCTGTTTTCATTGTCTGAATGGCTAGGGAACAGATCACCTCAGATAGTCCTCAGTCTATCATTCTGTACAATGGGCAGAAAGGGATATTGCAGCCTGCTGGAGAAAGGGGAGCTTGTTCCTTGCCCTGGTGACCTTGTTCCTTGCAAGGTGATGGGGAGAAGGGGAACAAGGCCAGGTCTTTCCTGGAAACCCCAGCTTAGTCCACTGGGACTTCCTGGCCAAAGAGAGCAGCAGCAGCTGGGAGGGAGACATCTGGATCCAAGGCCTTGGTGAACGACCATGCCATCCACTGGGCGATGCCCCTCACTCACCTCCCTGTGCTCTTCCCACTCTGAAAGTCCAGGCCAGCAAACCAGGACATGAAACTCCAATTTCCAAACCAAAAGTTTCCAGGTGAAAGTGACGCAACAATCCTTCATGAGAATCTGCTCATTACCTACTTAGCACTTATCCCAAATTCCTATGCATCCTTCAAAGCCCTAGTTCTAATGCCCTCTTCTCCAGGTCAGATGACTCGTCTGTGGTCACATAGACAATCCCAGGCCCATCTGGCAGCAGCAGCAGGCTCTAACCTTGGGCCGCTCCTTCCCCCAGCTCAAAGAATCACGGCCTGTGGACATGTGAGCGGCTCCCAGAGAGGCCGTTCAACTATCTCAACAAACATTTAGCGAGTGCCTGCTGCATGCCCGCCCCAGGCATGCTGCTGAGGACTTGGCAGGGACCTGGGCTCGGCCCTCACCTGGATCCAGATCTGAGACAGGGACGGATGGTTAAAAGCAGCAAAATATGTAATAAAACATCAAGTTGGGCAAAGTGCTCTGAAGAAATTTAAAAGAGTTTGAGGGACCAGAGAATCTCTGGGGTGGGGGGGTGATTTTTAGCTTGGGGTGGTCCAGGAAGGTCTCTTGCAGGAGCAGACACCTGAACAAAGTCTGAGAGATGGCACTCCAGGCCAGGACATTTTCTGAGGGAGAAATGGGTCGTGCAAAGGCCCTGGGGCAGGACCACCCCTGGTGTGTTAGAGGAACAGCGAGGAGGCCCATGTGGCTGGAGCAGAATGAGCAAGGGGGAAAGAGAGAGGAGGGGAGAGTTGGGGAGGGGACAAGGACAGGCTGGGCAGGGCCTTGTGGGCCACAGTGAGGAATTTGGGTAAACTGAGTCCACGGGTTCAAACTCCATGCCAAGGTAATGAGTCAGCAAAATGAACCCTGGGTCCCCTACTTCCCTGTGTGTGTTGATGTTCTGGGAGGACAATGAGGGCTGAGCCACAGGGCCCAGGAGGTGGGGGAGAGAGGCAGGGAGCAAGGCTGTGCCTCGTAGAGGCTGAGCATTTGATGGGCTATCAAGTCTACCATGAAATGGGGGCCGGGCGCAGTGGCTCACGTCTGTCATCCCAGCACTGTGGGAGACCGAGGCGGGCGGATCACCTGACGTCAGGAGTTAGAGACCAGCCTGGCCAACATGGTGAAACCCCGTCTCTACTAAAAACACCAAAAGTAGCCGGGCACGATGCCGCACACCTGTAATCCCAGCTACCTGGGAGGCTGAGGCGGGAGAATCGCACGAACCCGGGAGGTGGAGGTTGCAGTGAGCCCAGATGGTGCTACTGCACTCCAGCCTGGGCGACAGAGCAAGACTCCACTAGGCTGGGCGCGGTGGCTCACGCCTGTAATCCCAGCACTTTGGGAGGCTGAGGCGGGCGGATCACAAGGTCAGGAGATCGAGACCATCCTGGCTAACACGGTGAAACCCCGTCTCTACTAAAAATACAAAAAAAAAAAAGCCGGGCGCCGTGGCGGGCGCCTGTAGTCCCAGCTACTCGGGAGGCTGAGGCAGGAGAATGGCGAGAACCCGGGAGGCGGAGCTTGCAGTGAGCTGAGATCCAGCCACTGCACTCCAGCCTGGGCGACAGAGCGAGACTCCGTCTCAAAAAAAAAAAAAAAAGACTCCACTAAAAAAAAAAGCCTACTATGAAGTGGGGACTATCATTGCGCCCACTGCTTGGAGGAGGAGACTGAGGCATGAAATCCTCCAGACAGTCGGGAAGGAACTGAGTTGGGACCGGTCCCTGGGCCTCCTGACACGTCACCCCACTCCTGGGCCCCTTGAGCAAACAGTCTGGGGCCAGAGTGTCCAGTGACACCTGGTCTGCACCGTGCACACTCTGCAAGTCCCACGTGGTTCCCTTCCCCTTGTTTGTTGCACGCCACATCCTCAAGGAGTCCTGGTCACCTCGTTTCCTGCCTGCCCCCGACCCGGCCTAGACTGTCGGTCCCACGAGGGCATAGCTTTGATCTGTTAGCATCTCCAGCATCCAGACCACTGAAGCAACGCTCCCATCCTCTGCCTCTGGGATCCCCCCCCAAGTCCATGCACCCCCATGTGTAAAGAAGGCTGGTACCCATGCAGGGCTGGTCATATTCAGGGAGACCCTGGACAGGGCTGGGCAGGGAGAAAAGACTAACAGAGGCTGGGCTCGTGGTGAAACCCCGTCTCTACTAAAAACACCAAAATTAGCCGGGCGTGGTGGCTCACGCCTGTAATCCCAGCACTTTGGGAGGCCGAGGCAGGTGGATCATCTGAGGTCAGGAGTTTGAGACCAGACTGGCCAACTTAGTGAAACCCCGTCTCTACCAAAAATACAAAAGTTAGCCAGGCGTGGTGGCCCGTACCTGTAATCCCAGCTACTTGGGAGGCTGAGGTAGGAGAATCACGTGAGCCCAGGAGGCGGAGGTTGCAGTGAGCTGAGATCACGCCACTGCACTCCAGCCTGGGAGACAGTGCAAGATTCCGAGAGAGAGAGAGAGGGGCAGGGAGAGAGAAGGAAGGAAGGAAGGAAAGAGGGAGGGAGGAAGGGAGGAAGGAAGGAGGAAAAAGAAAGAAAAAAGAAAGACTAACAGAAATGCCACAGAAGAGAAGGGTCCAAGCCTGTGCCTTTCCAAGTCACCGTTGTCCTCGTCACCCAACCCAAAGCCTGGCTTACGCTGCGCAAATACACACAGAGGGAAGGGAGGGAAATTGGAAAATGCCTCTGGGGTGTTTAATGCAATTACTAGTTTAGCAACAACCACAGGCACAGCAACGCTTATTTGGCACCTACTATGTACCAGGCGTTGAACTAAGGTGATGTCTCTGAGGAAAGTGCCATTATGTTTCTTATTCTATGTTGGCAGAGAAACAGGAGGCTGGGAAAGACCAAAGTCCCGCCTCTCAACCAAAAGCATTCATTCATTCATTCATGCAACAGGTATTTATTGGGCACCGACTGAGTACCAAGCCCTGCACTGTGAACCTCAGAAATGTTCTGCCTCCCCGGAGCTTGCAGTGAGCCAAGATCGTGCCACTGCACTCCAGCCTGGGCAACACAGCGAGACTCTATCTCAAAAAGAAAAAAAAACAAACGAAAAGAACTGCGTTGCCTCCCTGAACCTGCAGCAGTCCTGAGGAAGTGGGGGTTTCTGCTGACTTCATTTCAGGGCGAGAAACAGTCTGGGGTCGGGCGGGGGTGGGGGCAGGTCACCCACCCAGAGTCAGGAAAGAGGAGAATTAGTTTAGCAACAATCACAAGCACAGCAACACTTATTTGGCACCACTCTATAGCAGTTATTTGGCACCTACTCTATACCAGGTACTATATTGGGTTTGGAGCCTCCTGAGCAAGATTTTCAGGCAGATCTGAGGGACGCTCTAGATCTATGTGTTGGTGACCCCCGTTAGGGCAGATCCGAGGCAGGCAGAGCTGTGTCCTCGTCCGTGTGGGTGTCAGGGAGTGTGCACGCGTGTGCGCCTAGCGTGTGGTCATGGATGCGTCCTGGTCAGGACACGGGTGCCTGCACACTAAGTGTTGCAAGGCAGACCGGCACCCAGGTGAGGTGGGTGTGGACACAGGCAGGAGAGTGGGGGGCGGGCTGTGGCCAGGGGCAGGAGGCCCAGGCAGCGCTTCCCATCCATTTGGTGTGAGACAGGGAGGGAGGCTCAGAGAGAGAGAAAGAGGAAGACGAACAGACACAGAAGGAGGGAGGGAGGGAGAAAGAGAGACAGAGAGAGAGAAGGAGAGAGGAGAAGAGAACGAGATGGCGGGGGGGGGGGGGGGAGAGAGAGAATGCTGACTCTGCCAGAATCCCAGCTTTGGTGATTTACAGGGCGCTTGGCCCTGGCGCGCAGAGGCACCTCCGTCGCAGAGAGGGGAGGGGGAGAAACAGAGAGAGACACACAGAGAAATCGAGACAGGGAGAGACACCGGGAGAGAGGTGGCGCCTTGTAGAGAGTAAATCAGAGGGCACCAGGCCCCAGGTCAGGGGCACACAGGGAGACAGCGCCCACCTGCCCAAGCCGCCAGATGGAAAATGGCCTGAACCTCAGCTCTGCCAGCTCCGCTGTGCCGCTTCAGGCAGGCCCTGGCCCTCTCTGACTCTTAGCCCCTCTCCCAGCCCTGAGAGGCTGCAGGCTACCTGCTCCTGGTAGGCACTCCCCAAGCTCCCTCTAAGAACCCACACTCAGCCTGGGCCCTGCTGCCTCCCCAACCCTCTCCTATCCCCAGGGCCCAGGAGATGCTTAAGGAAGATCTAGAAAATCCAACAAAGGTTGGGGGTCTGGGGTGGGAGGACAGCCCCTTCCAGCCTCAGTTTCCCCGCCGGAGAAATGGCAGCAAAGCATGTTCTACTCTGAGAGGGCATGGGACGAGGGAATGAAGGAAAGAATGAATGAATGAGGCAGGGACCGGGTGGCGGGGGGAGGTGGCCCGGGGAATCCTCCGCGCTGCAGCCAAGAGGGACTTGGCCCCAAACCCTGAATAACGTGGCGGTGGCGCCGACGGGAGGGAGGCAGGGAGGGAGGCCCAGAGCAGACACGGGGAGGCTGGCCTTCCCGCCGGCAGGATTTATGGGAGCCGCGGGCTCCACACAGTTCCTCTTAAGAGTAAAAGTGAAAAAGAGCTTGAGTCACCGCCGAGCCTGGCCCGGGGCTCCCAGAATGCCCCAGGGCCGCCAGCACCCGCTCCCCCCTCAGCGGGCAGGGCCTGGGTGGCACAGAGCGGGCTGGCACCAAGGCGCCCCCCACCCTCCACCAGCCTCGGCTCCCGAGAAGGATCCGGGTCGGATCAGCTAAAAGGGAGCTATTTTCGGTTGGGCTCAGGTTGTAAAATTAGCTGGGAAAAGGGGGGACAGGGAGGCCCAGGGACAGAGAGAGACACAGAGAGAGGAGTAAGGAGAGACATGCAGAGACAGGGAGAGAGGGGGCAAGGGGAGACACGCAGAGACAGGGAGAGGGGAAAGGGACGGAGAGACAGAGATGAAGAGACAGACAGACATATGGGAGAGACACACAGAGACAGAGAGGAAGGGGGCAGAGAGACAGAGACAGAGAAACAGAGACAGAGACACATCGGAGAGACATACAAAGAGGGCAAAGGCAGGGAGAGACAGAGAGACAGAGACACATCAGAGAGACATGCAGAGGCAAAGAGAGGAGAAAGGGATGGTGAGACAGACATGAAGAGATAGAGACAGAGGATGAGAAAGAGAGACAGAAAGAGACCAATAGTGACTGGGAGTGAAACAGAGGCGGGGAGAGACACGGATGGAGAGACAGGGAGAAATGGAGACACAGAGAGAGTGTCAGAGCGAGACAGAGAGAAAGAAAGAGATATAGACAGACAAAAATAGACCAAGATGAGAGAAACGGAGGGGATATGATTTCGGAAACTGAGTCAGGCAGCCAGGACTTGGGTGGGAGGGTCCTACATGGGACACTCAGGGTCCTTCTGAGTCCCTCAGCCCGCCCCGCTGCCTACCCCAGACCAGGCTGGGCCTTGAGGGAGCAGTGGGGATTACATTCAGGCTGAAGAGAAACCCGAAAGGGGGTCCCCAGCTCCACTCTGGGGCTGGGGTGGAGGGAGGGGCAGAGAGGAGAATCACAGGAGAGGAGGGAGCCCCCTGTACTTGGGACTCGCTGTCCCCACCCTGGCCTAGGAGTTCTCTGCCTCTGTCTCTCTGCCCCCCTCTGTCTTCTCATCTCTGTCTCTTACACGCAGCAACCCTGGATAGCTTTTGTTTTTAGCTTTTAGCCTCTCCGTTTTTCGGTTTCCACAGACAGCCCTCCTGGCTGGTCCTTGCCCTGTTCGTGGAGAAACTGAGGCCGAGTTAGCAATTCTCTGAAGCAACGCCTGGATTGGGGTTCTCACTACCCCAACCCCAGCAACCAGGATGGCTCCCAACCAGCCCTGAAGGGGGAATTCCAGGGTACACAGGCAGCCTTCCAACCTCCCCAGCCTGGAACAGCCTCCCCTCTGCTCAGCCCTCCCAAATGGCTCCTTCCAGCTGGCGAGGACAAAGCGGGGACACCTCAGTCTCCCCATAAGCCCAGAGACTTCAAAGCCTGCCCAAGGTCACACAGCGTGCCCACTCAACCCTGGTTGTTCTTGGAGAGCTTCAAAGAGATGCCTTCTTCGGGAACCCCTCCCCAAAGCTGCTCAGAAAGGGAAACTGAGGCTGGGAGAGGGACAGGGACTTACCCAAGGTCACTCAGGGGATCATCGGTAGGACAGGCCTCAGACCCCCTCAGCACCAGCCCCCACATTCCCTGTCGGCTGCAGGGGGCTGGAGAGAAAGACCCTAACAAGAGCCATGCCTGGTGTGGGGGGTCCCTCACTGCACCATGCCCTGGGGCGGAAGCCGGGCACTCACAGACTCCCCACACAGTGCTCCTTAAGACTGGCCTGGCCCTGGCTGCAATCGCACCCCCCACATGCCCAGACTTGACAGTTTGCCCGCCATACCGCCCCTCTCTCCAGAACCAGTCTTAGCCGCACATCACTTCAGGGGAAACTGAGGCCAGAACCTCTCCAGCCTAAAGACACACAGCATAAGGAGGAAAGCAGCGATCTAGAAAACGGAACCTGCAGACCTTGGGGTCCCCGGGGAGTCTGGGGCTGGAAGGAGTTGGGGGGGTCGCCCACTCCCCATACACCCCCTCAGCCATTGCACAAGGCTGGGCCCCGGGGCAGTCTGGGAGTGCGGCCAGGGGTGAGAGGCTACGGGAGGGGGAGGGGGCAGGGGCAGGTGCCGGGCTGGCGAGGGCGTCCGCAGCGCCGCAGTGCCCAGGCCAGACCCGGAGCGCCGGGCCTCCCGCTCCTCCCGGCGGCGGCTACAGAATCCAGAATCGATGCAGCGAAAATACCGGGATGGTGCTGGGGGGGCTGCAAAGCGGGGGACCGAGCCGGGCCGCCAGAGCACCCTTCCCCCTCCTGGGCCTCCAACTTCTCGTGCCCCCTCCCCCTCCACGCACACGTGGGCCAATAACGGGGAAAGGCGGCCCAGGGCCAGGGCGGCCGTACAACCTTGGTGGGGGGACATAGGGGAGACACGTGAGAGGTCCCCTTCTCTCCAGCTGGGGAGACCCAGGGTCCAATCATGACCCCCTAGATTCCTCTCAGAGGCAGGCGGGGGGCTTCCCGCAGAGCCCTTGCTGGAGGGGGACCAGCCCCCACCCCGACCTTTCCGAGTGTCAGGGGGGAGTACGTCGGAGTAGGGGGGAGCGCAAATCTGCAGACCAAGCCCCCACATCCGGGAGAGGTCCCGAGAGTCGAGGGTGGGGAGGCTGGGCGGGAGTCCCGCGTAGCGGGGTTCAGGGTAGGTAGGGGTGTGTGTGTGGGGGGGGTCCCTCAGCCTGACCCATCCCCCCACCGGACCCCAGCCCTTGGCGCCGGGGGCATCCCGGGCAGGGATGGCGGGAGGGACGCGCGCCTTTTTTGTCCCGCCTCCTCCGGCTTCAAAACTCCGGGGCTGGGATGTGGGGGGCGCGGGGCCCAGGGCGCGGGGGGCGCGGGCGGGGGGCCGGGCGAGGACCGTACCTGGGTGAGGCAGAGCGGGGACGAATACATCCCGGGCGCGGCGGGAGGCGCAGGGCCGGCCGGAGCGGGCGCGCTGAAGTTACTGAGTCATTTTTCCAAACCACCCCCCCCCCGCCCCCCTCCCGCGGCCGGCGCGCTCTCCTCGCCGCCTCCTCCCTCGGTCTCCCTCCTCCTCCCTCCCGCGCCGCCCGCCTCGCTCGCTGTCCCTCTCTCCCTCTGTCTCTCTCGGTGTCTCTCTTCCTCTCTCCCCCGTCTCTGTCTCTCTCTCTCCACCCTCTGACTCCCTCCCCCTCCCTCCTCCATTTCTCTCCCCTCCCCCCCCCCATTTCTCTCCCCTCCCACCCCGAACCTCCCACTTCTCAACACCCAACTTTCAAAGAAACGAGGGAAAAAAGGGCGCGAGCGAGAAAGGAGAGCCTCCCCCGACGTCTCAGGACCCCCCACTCCCGTATTTACGCAGTGCCCCGGGGCACTAGACGGGACCCCGGGACTGCAGGGCGACCCCCACTCGGATCAAGCGGAGAGGGGGTACTGGGCTGTTTCTGGACATTGAGGGGCCAGAGGTGGATTTTTAAGGCCCCCCCTCTCCACCCCCCCATCACCCCCGAGCTGGCCGGGAAGTTGGAGGAACGAGCCAGGGGGGAGGGAAGGAATGAAGAAGTGACGTGCGCAGAGGCCGGCCAGCGCGCCTCTTTCCCCTTAAAGATGTACGACTCTGGGTGCACGGTGAGCTGCTGGTCCCACAGCACCCTCGCTCCCTTCTCCCCTCAGAGCCAGGCAGGGACTGCGGGTTCCCAGCTAGAGGGGCTTATGTGCAGCCGTCCTTTCCTTGGCGAGAAGGGCCCAGGCTAACACAGGAGGCTCCAGAATTTGCTCTCTTCAGCACCCAAGGGGCAGGGACGGGGTGGCCTCGCCTGCGTGTCTCTCCAGCACCCCAGGAGGACGGAGCCCAGGCGGATTCTCCAGCTGGCCAGATAAAGCCTTGCAGCCTCCCCCTGGGTATCCAATAATTTCCACCTGCCTCAGGGGTGTGCCCTGTTCACAGATCTCAAGACTGAGGTAGGGCGAGGGGGGCTTGGAGCCAGGCCATCTGGCCCTGGAGCCCACATTCTGTTCTCCTTCTAGAATAACAGGGCAGAGACCTGGCCTGCCTCGGTCTGAGCCCCTAGGGCATCTGGTGACAGGGCCCCAACCCTCCCCCGGTTCACTCCCTGGATCCTCCCAGGCTTGTTCAGAGGTTACTGTGTCTCTCATTCCCACCCCAAGGGTTCTCTCCCCTATAAAGTGGCTTACAGGTGTCCATCCTGTAGGACTGCTGGGGATAAGGACAATGACCTTAGCAGAGCCTTGACCTTCAGTCAAATGTCCACTAAAGACATTCTTAGAAAGCTTGGCCATTTCGCCCCATCTCTCCGAGCTTCCCAAGGACAAATGATACCCTCTCACCAAGCTGGGGCAGGTGCCCCAGGACCAGAGGCACAGAAGATACCAGCACCCATTATCCTCAGGTGTTGCAGGAGAGGAAACTGAGGCCCAGAGAACGGAAGCCACTTGCCCAGGGCCCGACAGGTAGACTAGGAGGCAGCAGAATTCCTGGAGCATAGGTTCCCTGGGCCCCCTGACAGACTCCTCTCTGCGTGAGGGTGACATTATGCAAACAGTGCTTAGCACATCACGAACACTCCATAAATGTGTGTGTGTGTGTGTCTGTGTTTTAAACCCACCGTGCAGCTGTGAGGAGCATTTGAATTAAATGGTGTGAAGTGTATCTGGAAATCCACATTACCAATATAACGTGAAGCAGTATTTTATTAAAACACGCTAGGGACACGTATAGGGTGAAATCTAAAATTCACAGACATTTAAAAGTTGCGGTTGACTTCAGACAATCCTCCTAGACTTCCAGACCCCGTGCCTTCCACCCTCCCTCCCCTGCACAGCCCACCCTGCCTGCCACCTTCACTCAGCAGCTTAGAATCCTTTGGAAGGTGACGTTTAGAGACCACAGACTGCCCCTCTAGGAACCTCGGTTTCCTCATCTGTAAAATGGCTATGGCAACAGGACGCATCTCGGAAGGTGGGGAAGGTTGGAGTCTTTAGATAGCCTGTGGGAAGGGTGTGTTAACACTATTGGTGGTGGCTGCAGGGAGAAGCTTCTGCAAGTGTATGAACAGCAGCCTATATCCCAGTTTGGGTGGGAAGGGACCCCCCCCCGCAGCACACACAGTTGGTTCCCTAAATCCACGCAGCAGGCCAATGCAGCGCAGGCTCCGTACTTGGGTCTATGTCTCCTCCAGCCAGCAGCTTCATCTCTGCACCTCGGCTTTCCCCTCTGTGAAATGGGGCGATACCAGCTCCTAACTCTCTGGGTTGTAGGCGAGTCAGCAAATATCTGCCCCTGGTTACAGCAGGGAACCGTACATCGTAGTTTCTTTAAAAAGGCAGTTGGTGGATTTAGACCTGCGTGTGGAGGGCCCGGAAGATGGGTGCATGATTTAGCTCCTGGCACTTTCCAGCACAATCTGGCTCATTTTTTTTTTTTTTTTTTTTTTTTTTTTAAAGCACTCTCTCTACAGTTATTTCACTCTTCGGCATCTCTGCAACTGTCCCAGATACAGAAGCACAAAAGAGTTGACTGCCACCTATAAAACTAATGCCCACAGTTTGGAAGCCGCCATGCTGTCCATCTGTGGGGGACCAGTTTAGTAATCCTGGCACAGGCCGGGACACTATGCAGCTGAGTAAAACCAGCGGCTCCCAACTGGTGATGTCCCCAAGAGACAAGCGGGGGGACAGGAGGCTGTAGACCAGGCTCTCCCCCTTGGCACTGTGACACTGGGGCTGGATCGCTCTCTGGGTTGGGGTGATCCAGGGCATTGCAGGGTGCTGAGCAGTATCCATGGCCTCAACCCACTCCATGCCAGGAGCACCCCCCAGTTGTGACAACCACAAATGTCCTTAGACATGGCTAAGTGTCCCCTGGGGACAGAATCACCCCTGGCTGAGACCCCACTGCTGTAGACCCAGCAAGGAAACTCAAGATCTCATTTAGGATTTTAAAGAGTACACATGTATTTATAAAAATATATACAGTGTCCATATATACACACACACACACATGTATATATATCCTTTGGCCGAGTGTAGTGGCTCATGCCTGTAACCCCAACACCTTGGGAGGCCGAGGCAGGCAGATCACTTGAGGTCAGGAGTTTTGAAACCAGCCTGGCCAACATGGTAAAACCCTGTCTCTACTAAAAATACAAAAATTAGCCGGGCATGGTGGAGGGTGCCTGTAATGTCAGCCACATGGGAGGCTGAGACTGGACAGTCACTTGAACCCGGGAGGCAGAGGTTGCAGTGAGCTGGGATCATGCCATTGCACTCCAGCCTGGACAACAGAGCGAGACTCCGTCTCAAAAAAAAAAAAAAAATACACACACACACACATACACACACACACACATATCTCCTTTATGGAATTGCACAAGTATTTCCACAAGTACATCCTTTATGGAAATATACACATATGCACATGTATCCTCTATTAGAATGTATATTTCTCACTCCTGCAAATGCTCCAACTATAGATGGTAACATTCTGGAGAGGGGCTCCACCCAGAAATGGGGGTGATCAGAAAGACTGGATTTTTTTTCCTCTGGATACAGTTGTATCGTCTTCATATGATCACTAATGGCTTCAGTAATTAAAGGAAAACTTTTAAAAAGTTGAATGCAATTCATAGAGCAGCTCAGGCAGGGTAGATAGGAACCCCAGCCCCCCATGGTAACCCCACAGCCACCACACCCAGAGAATAAAGGACATAAATCTTGCAGGAAAATGATTATACAGCAGTGCAGTGTGCACTCAGCCTCCCCCTGCCCCGCACCTGCTCAGCAAGGGGCCCACAATGTCAGCTCCCCATGAACCTTGCAAGTGTCCCATATGGTCCCATTTTACAGATGAGAAACTGAGGCTGTAGAAAGGGATGTTAAGGTCAAGTGAGTTAAAAGTCAGATAGGCCATTGAGGTTGGTACGGATAAAGACACACACACCACACAGAGTCACACACACCACACACTACAACCCACAGAGACACACACACATCGTGCAGACTCAGTTGCAGACAGACTCCACACGCCACACACCTACATACATATAAAGACACAAACACACACACACAGATTCACACAAAAACAGACCCATACATACATGATCACAGCCTTCCCCACACCTCATCTCAAATACCTCCTCAAAGAGGGGCGAGCAGAGACACACAAGCACACAGGCCCACATGGCACACACAGTCACAAACACACCCTCCCAAATGCCCACCAGACGCTTCTTTACAAGCACAACACAGGGACATAGCTGCCCCCACACAAGGGCAGACACAACCACAAACACGTGGGCACTTGTCCACAGTCGCACACACACTCCGCACAAACCACACACTCTTACAAGCACACACACACACACACACACAAGTGGAACCCTCCTGGTACTGCCACATAGGCACACACAGAGTCACATACGCACCATCACAGTGACACACAGCACGCCACCTCCCTGCTTCTCCCGCACCAGCTCTTCCCCGGGGCTGGGCTCTTGGCCCTGCAGAAGCGCGGTGGGGACAGGGAAGGGCAGGAGGGTGACATGTGATTGTCCTCCCCCCTCCCCCGGCAAGTGCGGTGTTTGTGTCCGTGAGTGCGTCTGCCCGTGTGTGTCCGTGCACGCCTGTGTGTGTGACATCTGTCTCTAGACAGGCCTGTGTGTCTACGTGAGTCTCTGTGTGGTTGTGTGTGCATAGTCATACAGACACAGGCACCGTGAGGGAGTGTCGTGGGTGTGTGTGTGTGTAATTATGACTGCATGCACGTGTGTCCCACTGTGCACAGGACAGAAAATGGGGACAGAGGTGCATGCCGCATGCTGAAGGCCAGGGCGTCCCACTGTCCGGTCCAGGAGCGCAGAGGGAGAGTGCTGCGTCTGAGGCTGGGAGTGGGTGTGGGGGATGGTGACAACCCAAGTGTGACCTTGAGTGTTGTAGGGGGAGGTCTCCGTGTCATTGTGGGATGAGTTTTCTCTCCTTCTTGAAATCCCAAACAGCCCCCTATGATGGGACGTCAAGAGGAAAACCAGAGACACCAGCCTGGCCTTGGGGTTTTTATATTTAGAAAATTATATCAAACGCACTGGGGGTGGGGTGGGGTTGGGGAGCGGCGGGGATTCCCCTGGAGGTGAGAAAACAGCTCTCTGTGCCCACAGCCTCTGGTCCACTGGGGGCAAGGGCTGGAGGCGGCACTGCGGGACTGCGGGACCAGTCCTGGCGTCCCTGGGCTCTCCCCCAGCATAGGATAAGAGGGATCTCTTTAGCCACCTACCGGGCCTGTCCTAACCCCTGTTCTGCTGTAACCACCCACCCCTCGGGACTTCCACGGCCGCGCAGGGAGGGGGGAACCCCCGCCGCCCCGCCCCCCTCAGGGCAGGTCCCCGCGCAAGCGCAACCCCTGGCGAGCGACGTCTGCGCGCCGAGTGATCGCGTCCCGGCGCCACCTCGCGCCCGAACCTCCAGCCAGGACCCCCTGGGTCAAGTGGATGGGAGACCCCGAAGGCTGGGGGAAGTGGAGGGGACTTAGGGGGGAGGTAAAGGGACACAGTTTTGAAAAGGTAGAGGGAGCGCTCTTCCCCCGCCGCTCAGGCACTCCCCAGTTACAGGATAAAAGGAACTGGGGGAGGCGCAGCCAGGAGTGGAAGGCAGACCCTTCCCTGGGGGGACACTCAGCGCCAGTCACTCGCACACAGCGAGCGGCACCCAACTGTCCCCTGGAACGCGGCCACTCGACAGTTCTCCACTCCCTGGTGACCCCCCTCAACCGCCACACACCCACACGGGGACACCCCACGGTCACCCAGGGACACGCGGCCCCGCGGACACGCAGCCCAGCCATAGTTTCACGACACCGCCCCGCAGGGCCGCGCGCACAGTCGCCCAGTTATCCAAAGACACAAGAGTGTCCCGCAGCCGCACAATGCGGGCGGCGCTCACAACAACACACGCCAGCACGTGGATGTGCAGACACACGCGGACACAGAAAGCGGCGGAACCGACGCGCCAGCACCCGCGGCCCCACGGCAGGTACGCGACCACCGAGTCGCGCGCACCCCGGACGCTCCCCCAGGCGCTAGTGCCGGCCCGTTAAGGAGCGCAGGGGCTCCCACGCACCCCTAGAGGTGCGCACGACACAGACGCCAGTCGACCGGACACCGGAACCCCAAGTGCAGCCACCGCTGCTCCCGGGCCTGGGGCGCGCCCGGCCGAGACCCGGGGGTCCCTCCCAGCTGGGGACCCCGCGCGCGCGGCAGCCGGGCAGGGGTCTGCCGAGGGGCGGGGCGGGGGCGGTGCGAGAGCAGGAGGGGCGGCTGCTCCTGCGCGGCGCCGAGCGCGGCCGCCCGCCCGGCTCCAAGTTCAAGGCGCCCGGCGGCGGCCGCGGCGCGCTCTCCGCCCCTCTCCGCAGCGGCCATTTTCCGCTAGCTGGCGCGCCGCGCTCGCCCGGGCCGGGGCACCCCGCGGGGGCCGCCGCGACCCCCGTCCCCCGCGCCGCCCCGCCGTGCGCCCCTTCCTTGGCCTGGGCTCCCCCATGGACTGCGCGCTCGGGGGTCGTGCGCCCAGAGCCGCGCCCTCCCGCCTGGGGTCTGGCCGGGGGAGGGGGCGGGGGCCCGGCCTGGGGTTGCGGGGGCCTTCTCCGGGGAGCCCCGCCCTCCCCGCCAACTCCGCGGCGCCTGCGAGGGGCCCCCCACTTGGGGTCTCTCGCGGCGCCCCGCGCGCCAGCTCCGCCCCCAGCCGGGGTCGGGGGGGATCGTGGGTAGGGGTCCCGTGGCGACGGACTACTGGGGGTCCCCGCCTTGAGCCCCTCCTCCGGGCGGCCCCCGCCCCCTGTCCCCCCAGACCTTGCAACTTTCGCCCGGAGCCCACGCACCACCCCAAAAAGTCCCCGGGCGAAAACGAAAGTGGGTGCGGCGACGTACCATGGCGCTGCTGCGAGGAGGCGAGGCCGGCGCCGGAGCGAGCGCGCTCGGTCCCCGGCGAGGGGGGGCCGCAGGCGGCGGGAGGAGGCGGCGAGGGAGGGCGCGCGGGGGAGGGAGCGAGCGCGCCAGGGAGGGGGCGCGCCGCGCCCGCCCCCCCGGCCCGCAGGACCCTCCCCTCGGCCCGCCCTCCCCCCGGTCCCGCGCGCCGCCCGCGCCTCAGGCTGCTCCGCGCCGCGGCCCCGGCTGTAGCGGCTCTGGCTGCGGCTCCATCCCCGGCCCGGCCCGCGCGAGGGGAGGCCCGGGGAACGGCGGCGGCCGCGGCGGTTGCAGGTCGAGGGGCCCCGGCCGGGCTCGCTGCAGAGCGAGCGGATCCACCTTCGCCGCTGCGCGCGCGCACACACACGCGCACACACACACTCGCGCGCAGGCGACTCGGGGACACCGGCGGGCCGGGCCTCCTCGACTCAGCCACGGACACATACACACCACACACGGACACGCGCAGAGATCCCCACGCGCGGCGCCTACAGCGTGTGACGGACACACCGCCCGTGGGTGTCCGCCGGGCACACGGGGACCCACGCTTGAAGCCGGGAAGGCATCTGGGACACACACCTTCTGCAGGAGGCCAACACGGACGCACACTCGCAGCCTGTGGGGCTGCCACCCCGAGATCACACCGGCGCACAGTCCCCGAAAGACACCCAGACCTCAGAGGGACCCACGCGCCGACCCCCAGGACCCCTCCCCCAGCCGCCCTGGCCGGTGACTGCAGGTGTCCGGGGGACACGCGGCTATACACACACACAGCAGGGAAACGGGACAGACGGGGACACAAGCAGAGACTCTGACACCGAGGGCGACAGACCTGGGGGCGGGGTCCCCTGGGGGTCCCGCAGGGGCTCCAGGCGGGGGGCGGCAGGGGAGTGCTCGCAGTGGCCCCCGTAGGAAGTGGGGGCAGCGGGCGCCCCCTCCCCCGTCAGGATTAATGGCGAGGCCTCCGCAACGGGGGAGGGGCCGGGCCGAGGTGGGTCAGCGCCCCCGCCCCTGCCGCGCGAGTCGCTGCGGGTTGGGACCGCCTGCCGCAGCGCCCCCCCAAGCGCTCTCCCGCAGTCCCCCTCCTCTGACAGCCGCAGAGTAGGCACCGCCCCCTCCCCCCCACCGGCTCTGCGTCTGGCGCAGCTGGGGGAGGTTGCAGGGGGTGACTGGTGAAAGGGGTTCTGCTATGGTCCTTCTGTCTGTCTTTCCCCAGTTCCCCCCCACACACACACACTGAGGATCCAGGATTTCAGGGACCCCTTTGGGGGAGTAGTTCCCTGCTCCCCCAGGGAGGACGCCCAGGGTGAGGGTGGGAGCAGGCGGCACCCCAGGAGGAGGACCAGACCCCGGAGCGCCCCTCCGGAGCGATGGCTGAGTCTGGGGGTTCTGGAAGTTGAGTCTGGCACTCTGGGAGCTGAGCAGTTCTAGGCGACGGTGATGCCAGCAGCTCTGCCCACATGGTAGGTGCTCAGTAAGTGTTGTCTACGCGAAGGATGTCTCAGCCAGCCCCGAGGCATTTACCCTGTGCCCTCATCTTCAGACGCTGAGGCTTTCCCATTTCATTTTTGCAGTCTTCACCCCATAGTTCAGAAGGAACCAATGAGGCCCAGAGAGGGGTCAACCTGGGGTCAACCAGCAGGGACCCTAATGCTTTATCCAGGGGTGTGGCAGGTACCAAGGTTCTGCAGGCCCCCATCCCTCCCGCAAACCTGAGGCAGGACCGGCAAGGGAAGGGTTAGTGGGTTAGAGACCCTCCCTCCTCCCTCCTCCCTCCTCCCTCCTGCTCCCGCCCGTCTCTAATCGGCCTCTACTAATCCTCAGTTTGAATTCTCACCCCCTCCCCTGCCCCGGGGAATTAGGTACCTGCGGGTGAGGAGCGGAGAGGAGGGATGGGTTGATAAGCAGCCAGGAAGTAATGAGGGGCGTAGAGACAGTGGAGCACTGATGCAGCGCCTCTCACCCATCATTTTCCCTACGAAGTCAACCCTGCACCTGCCCAGCATTGCGTGAAGTGCTTGACGTGAACCTACTCACTTACCCCTCACCACAGCCCTCTGAAGTGGGTGCTGTTACCATCAAGCCCATTTTACAGATGAGGAAACTGAATCTCAGAGAGGTTTAGACACTTGCCTGAGGTCACCGGGCTGAGAAGTGGTGATGGTCGGGAGCATCTAATTTTAGCATCTTTTGTGATCTCAATGGGCTTAGAATTTCCCAGATTATCAAGTCCTGGTTCCTTTTTACTTCACACTTCTTCCCTCAATCTGTCTATTTCCTCTCACATTTTATAACAAGCAGAGAGAAGAAACCAGCCTGCGCTTTCAACATTTTGCTGGAAATTCCCCTAGGCTACATATCCAAGTGCACTGCTTGCAAATTCTGCTTTCTGCATAACTATAGGCTACATCACAGCTAAATTTCTGCCCCTCCACATGAAGGGATCCCCTTTTCTTCGTAGGGGTCAACTTGATGTTCTAGTCTAGAACATTCCCCAGGGACAGCATGATTAGCAAACATATTGAAAAGGTTCAGCCTTACAGAGACCAAAGAAAGGTGGAAAAACAATAAAAAGAATCGACCATGTTTTGGCACTCCTCAAAGTCACCAGTGCTGGTGAGGATGTGTTGAAACAGGCATTTTCATCATTGCTTGAACGGGTGTATGAATTGTAAAAGCAGTTTGGCTTGTGGGGCACAGGCCTAAGACAGGCTCAGATTTTACTGTCTAAATTTTGGGAGCTTATTCTAAACTTAAGAAAACATATGTATGGGCCAGGCTCAGTGGCTCACCTGTAATCCCCATGCTTTGGAAGGCAGAGGTGGGAGGGTCACTTGAGGCTGGGAGTTTGAGACCAGCCTGGGCAACATAGTGAGAACTCATCTCGACAAAACATTTTTAAAATTAGCTGGGCATGGTGGCACACACCTGTAGTCCCAGTTACGTGGGAGACTGAGGTGGGTGGATTGCTTGAGCCTTGAGATTGAGGCTGCAGTGAGTTGTGATCACGCCACTGCACTCCAGCCTGGGCGACAGAGTGAGATCCTGTCTCAAAAAATCAACAGGGGCTGGGTGTGGTGGCTCACGCCTGTAATCACAGCACTTTGGGAGGCCGAGGTGGGTGGATCACTTGAGGTCAGGAGTTCAAGAGCAGCCTGGCCAACATGGCTAAACCCCTTCACTATGAAAAATACAAAAATTAGGCAGGTGTGATGGCGGGCACCTGTAGTCCCAGCTACTCGGGAGGTTGAGGCAGGAGAATCGCTTGAATCCAGGAGGCAGAACTTGCAGTGAGCTGAGATCACGTCACTGCAGTCCAGCCTGGGTAACAGAGTGAGACTCTTTCTCAAAATAAAGAAATAAAATAAACTAGATAAAAATCCCAGCAAACCCCAAACCAACCAAACAAATAAGAACAAAAAACAAAAAAGAAAAGGTATGTATGCCCCTAAAAATGTTTGTTGCCATATACTCATGAAAATTGGTATAAAAATACCTTGTCTGTTGGTCGGGCACGGTGGCTCACGCCTGTAATCCCAGCACTTTGGGAGGCCGAGGCAGGCAGATCACAAAGTCAGGAGATTGAGACCATCCTGGCTAACACGGTGAAACCCCGTCTCTACTAAAACTACAAAAAAATTAGCTGGATGTGGTGGTGGGTGCCTGTAGTCCCAGCTACTTGGGAGCCTGAGGCAGGGAGAATGACGTGAACCCGGGAGGCAGAACTTGCAGGGAGCCGAGATCATGCCACTGCACTCCAGCCTAGGCAACAGAGCAAAACTCTGTCTCCAAAAAAAAAAAAAAAAACCTTGTTTGTCATTATCACCCCGTAGATCTTTTCAGACATTTTTTCCTCATCACCCCACATGAAAACTTAGTAACATAGATGTCCTGTATATTTGCTTATATACTATATGTATATCTCTGTTTTGCTGTGTTTTGTATATTAAAAGAGTAAGATTTTTTCACACCCCCCCACCAAGAACCAATTTTGCCTTTAAAGAAAAGGAAAACCTTCCGATGGAATCTCATACAGTCTTTTAAAAAGAATCAAGTTCCTTGGCTGGGCGCGGTGGCTCAAGCCTGTAATCTCAGCACTTTGGGAGGCCGAGACGGGCGGATCACAAGATCAGGAGATCGAAACCATCCTGGCTAATATGGTGAAACCCAGTCTCTACTAAAAAAAAAAAATACAAAGAACTAGCCGGGCGAGGTGGCGGGCGCCTGTAGTCCCAGTTACTTGGGAGGCTGAGGCAGGAGAATGGCGTAAACCCGGGGGGTGGAGCTTGCAGCGAGCTGAGATCCGGCCACTGCACTCCAGCCTGGGCGACAGAGC
>NC_045454.1:49460754-49476314 GCF_002776525.5 Piliocolobus tephrosceles
AAAAAAAAAAAAAAAAAAAAAAAAAAAAAAAGAATCCAGTTCCTTACTTAGAAGGGTGAGGCAGGAGGATCATTTGAGGCCAGGAGTTCGAAACCAGCCTGGGCAACTAGTGAGACCGCCCCCTACTTCCCCATCACTTAAAAAAAAGAATGAAGTTCCAATAAGAAAAAGACAATTACTCAAAAGAAAAATGTGCAGGCTGGGCACGGTGGCTTATGCCTGCAATCCCAGCACTTTGGGAGGCTGAGGCAGGTGGATCACGAGGTCAGGACATCAAGACCATCCTGGCTAACACAGTGAAACCCTGTTTCTACTAAAAAATACAAAAAATTAGCCGGGCATGGTGGCGGGTGCCTGTAGTCCCAGCTACTCAGGAGGCTAAGGCAGGAGAATGGCGTGAACCCGGGAGGTGGAGCTTGCAGTGAGCAGAGATTGCGCCACTGCACTCCAGCCTGGGCGACAGAGCGAGACTCTGCCTCAAAAAAAAAAAAAAAAAAAAAAAAAAAAGTGCAAAGCCTGAGAAGGCATTTTACAAAAGAGGTAACAAGCATCTGACAAATACATGAAGAGATGTCCAACGTTGTTGGGAATCCAGGACATGTATAATAAAGTCACAGACCCCATTTTACTCCCATTTCACTGCCCCCTAGTATAAAATGTCCAACAATACCAAGTGTTAGAAGCCACGGGTACACAAAGCTCTTCCACACTGCAGTCTCTCTGCAAAACAGACTGGCATTAGCCACGACACTGAACATACATGTGCCAAATAACATAGCCTTTGCTCTCCTAGATAAATATCCACAGGAAACATGACCCAGGATATTCATGACTGTGCTATGCAAAAGGCTAAAACGGTCGGGCACAGTGGCTCCTGCCTATACTACTAGCACTCTGGGAGGATGAGGCAGGCAGATAACTTGAGGTCAGGAGTTCAAAACCAGGCTGGCCAACCTGGCAAAACCCTGTCTCTATTAAAAGTACAAAAAAAAAAAATTAGCCGGCATGGTGGCAGGTGCCTGTAATCCCAGCTACTTGGGAGGCTGAGGCTGGAGAATCTCTTAAACCTGGGAGGCAGAGATTGCAGTGAGCCAAGATTGCGCCACTGTGCTCCGCCCTGGGCAACAGAGTGAGACTCTGTCTTAAATAAATAACCTAATGCAGAGGCCTGTAGTCCCACCTGTTCAGGAGGCCGAGGCAGGAGGATCACCTGAGCCCAGGAGTTCCAGGCTATAGTGTGCTATGATCATGGCTATGAATACTGCTGCACTCTAGCCTAGGCAAAAACAACATAATTTTCAAAAATCTCGTGTATGTATTATATATTATATGTACATATATTATTATTATTATTACTTTTTGAGATAGGGTCTTATTCTGTCTCCCAAGCTGGAGTGCAGTGGCATGATCATGGCTCACTGCAGCCTCCAACTCCTGGGCTCAAGCGATCCTCCCACCTCAGCCTCCTGAGCAGCTGGGACTACAGGCATGCACCACCATACCCAGCTAATATTTGTATTTTTAGTAGAGATGGTGTTTCACCATGTTGCCCAGGCTGGTCTCAAACTCCTGGGCTCAAGTAACTCACCCATCTCGGCCTCTCAGAGTGCTAGGATGACATGTGTGAGCCACCGCACCCAGCAAGAATTTTTGTTCCCCTTTGACAGAGTGATTTGGCTCCTGGGTCTCCACTGTAGGGAAGGAGACAGGTGTCTCAGGGCATTGACAGGAGCTGTCCAGCCTGAGTTCATATCCTGGGCAAGTCACCTCAACCTACAGAACCTCTGTTTTTCCCATCTGCAAAATGGGGAGTTTATGGGAGTTGGAGAGAGCATGAAATAAGTTGATATTTGCGAAGTGCCCGGAGATAGGACTTAACACATAGTGAATGACGTAAAAGTGATTGTTACATAAAAGTAAATCTAGCTTAAAATGCGAGGCTGTCCCTGCAGCTCCATCTTAGGAACTGGGAACAGCTTAAGTGTCCCGCAGTAGGGGACTGTGGAGGACATTTCACGAGATGGCACAGTGAGGCTTCCAAAAATTGTCAGTGGTCTGGGAGACATAATGATGATGGGATGTTTATAGGGGACAACATACGATATAATTTTTGTATGAACCATATATAATTTTTTTTACCTTTGTGCATTTCTTTTTTGACACAGGGTCTTGCTCTGTCACCCAGACTGGAGTGCAGTGGTGCATTAATAGTTCACTACAGCGTTGTCTTCCTGGGCTCAAAGGATCCTCCTACCTCAGCCTCCTGACCAGCTGGGGCTACAGGAGTGCACCACCACACCTGGCCAATTTTTTTTTTTTTTTTTTTTTTTTGAGACAGAGTCTCGCTCTGTGGTCCAGGCTGGAGTGCAGTGGCTGAATCTCAGCTCACTGCAAGCTCCGCCTCCCAGGTTCACGCCATTCTCCTGCCTCAGCCTCCCAAGTAGCTGGGACAACAGGCGCCCGCCACCTCGCCCGGCTAGTTTTTTGTATTTTTTAGTAGAGACGGGGTTTCACCATGTTAGCCAGGATGGTCTTGATCTCCTGACCTGGTGATCCACCCGCCTCGGCCTCCCAAAGTGCTGGGATTACAGGCTTGAGCCACCGCGCCCGGCCTAATTTTTAAAAAATTTTTTGTAGAGGTGGGATCTGCTCTGTGGCCCAAGGTGATCTTGAACTCCAGGGCTCAAATGATTCTCTTGCTTTGGCTTCCCAAAGTGTTGGGTTTACAGGCATGAGCCACCTCGCCCAACCTGAAACACATTTTTTCCTTTTTGAGATGGAGTCTCGCTCTGTCGCCCAGGCTGGAGTGCAGCGGCACGATCTCAGCTCACAGAAACCTCTGCCTCGTGGGTTCAAGTGATTCTCCTGCCTCAGCCTCCTGAGTAGCTGGGATTACAGGCACGCACCACCACACCTGGCTAATTTTTGTATTTTTAGTAGAGATTAAAATGGGTTTCGCCATGTTGGCCAGGCTGGTCTCAAACCTGACCTCAGGTGATCTGCCCTCCTCAGGCTCCCAAAGTGCTGGGATTACAGGCTTGAACTACCACGCTCGACCTGAAACACATTTTGAATAACAATGCCGGGCACATTTTGTGCCCGGCATTGTTCAAAGTGCTCATGATACATTAACTCAGGGGTGTGCAAACTTTGTCTGTAAAGAGCCAGAGAGTAAATTTTTTTTTTTTTTTTTTTTTTTTGAGACAGAGTCTCGCTCTGTCACCCAGGCTGAAGTGCAGTGGTGCGATCTCCACTTACTGCAAGCTCCGCCTCCTGGGTTCATGCCATTCTCCTGCCTCAGCCTCCCCAGTAGCTGGGACTACAGGCACCTGCCACCACGCCCGGCTAATTTTTTTTTTTAGTAGAGATGGAGTTTCACCATGTTAGCCAGGATGGTCTCGATTTCCTAACCTCCTGGTAATCCGCCCGTCTCGGCCTCCCAAAGTGCTGGGATTACAGGCGTGAGCCACCGCGCCTGGCCAAGAGTAAATATTTTCATCTTTGCAGGACATATCATCCCCATTGCACCTGCTCAGCTGTGCCCTAGTGCACAAAAGCTACCATAGACGGCATAGTCATGAATAAACGTGGCTATGTGCCAATAAAACTTCACACACACTGAAATGTGAATCACATGTACTTTTCACACGTCACAAAGTGTTCTTTTGACTTCTTTCAATCACTAAACAATGTAAAAAACCAAAACCCAGCAGGGTGGATCATAGTTGTAATTTTAGCACTTTGGGAAGCTGAAACAGGAGGATTGCTAGAGCCCAGGAGTTTGAGATCAGCTTGGGTAACCTGGAGAGATCCCATCTTTACAAAAATTTTAAAAATTAGCTGTGGGTGTGGAGCGCACCTGTAGTCCCAGCTACTTGGAAGGCTGAGGAGGGAGGATCACTTGAGCCCAGGGAGGCTGAGGCTCTAGTGAGCTATGATGACACCACTATACTCCAACCTGGGCCACAGAGGCAGAACTCATCACTAAAAAAAAGTAAAAACTTTGAGAGGCCAAGGAGGGTGGATCATTTGAGGTCAGGAGTTTGAGACCAGCCTGGCCAACATGGTGAAACCTCATCTCTACTAAAAATACAAAAACTAGGCCAAGGCAGGCAGGTGACTTGAGGCCAGGAGTTTGAGACCAGCCTGGCCAACATGGGAAAACCTCGTCTCTACCAAAAAATATTTATTTACTTATATTTTTGAGATGGAGTCTCACTGTATTGCCCAGCCTGGAGTGCAGTGGTGTGAGCTTGGCTCACTGCAGCCTCCACCCCCAGGGCTCAAGTGATTCTCCTGCCTCAGCCTCCCAAGTAGCTGGGATTATAAGCGCGTGCCACCACGGTGGGCTCATTTTTGTATTTTTAGTAGAGATGGGGTTTCACCATGTTGGCCAGGCTGGTCTTGAGCTCCTGACCTTGTGATTCACCCACCTCGGCCTCTCAAAGTGCTGGGATTACAGGCGTGAGCTACCATGCCTGACCAAAACTGCAATTACTTTGGCACCAACCTAATAGTATCATTCCCAGTCTACAGATGAGGAAGTTGAGACACAGAGAAGTTGAGGCACTTTCTCAGTGCCACACAGCCAACATTAAGTCTGGGATTTGAAGTTGGGCAGGTTGACTCACAGAGCCCATCTCCTTCAGGTCCAATGGCTCTATCTTCTATCTCTTAGCAGCAAAAAAGGGCAGGAAAAGAAAGTGAGGGATGGCCAGGTGCAGTGGCTTATGCCTGTAATCCCAGCACTCTGGGAGGCCGAGGCGCGTGGATCACCTGGGGTCAGAAGTTCGAGACCAGCCTGGCCAACATGGTGAAACCCCGTCGCTACTAAAAATACAAAAATTAGCTGGGCATGGTGGCATGCGCCTGTAGTCCCAGCTACTTGGGAGGCTGAGGCAGGAGAATAGCTTGAACCCAGGAGGTGGAGCTTGCAGTGAGCTGAGATTACACCACTGCGCTCCAGCCCGGGCAATAGAGCAAGATTCTGTCTCAAAAAAAAAAAGAAAGAAAGAAAGAAAAAAGAAACTGAGGGATGAGGTTCGGGAACAGGAGAAAAGAGGTTAAAATTGCAACAATGGGCCGGGCACAGTGGCTCACACCTGTAATCCCAGCACTTTGGGAAGCCGAGGCAGGTGGATCACCTGAGGTCAGGAATTTGAGACCAGCCTGACCAACATGGTGAAACCCCCTCTCTACTAAAAAAAACCTACGAAAATTAGCCAGGCATGGTGGCACGCACTTGTAATTCCAGCTACTTAGAAGGCTGAGGCAAGAGAATTGCTTGAACTCGGGAGGCGGAGCTTGCAGTGAGCCGAGATCTGGCCACTGCACTCCAGCCTGGGCAGCACAGTGACACTCTGTTTCAAAAAAAAAAAAAAAAATGCAACAATGGCTGTGTTGGCTGTTTTTTGTTTGTTCGTTTGTTATATTTTTTCCTCTTTCTCCACACTTCTGCAAGGGACGTTATACAAATTGAGGGTAGGGGGAAAGCAACCTCACAAGAAAAGCCACTGTGGCCACTTTTGCAGAATTTGCTCGGCCTTCAGACGTTTCTTCTGCGAGGCATCCTTAGTGCCCCTGATCCTCCAGAGCCCTGAGAGGTTAACAGCAGCAGGTATGAGCCCATTTTATAGATGAGGAAATTGAGGCCCACAGGTAGGTCTGCAACCTTAATAACAGCTTAGGTAGTCAGGCCGCGGGTTCCGACAATTATCCCATTTCATGCACAGACAGCCCCAGGCCAGGCAGGGGAGCTCTCATTACCTCGTTTGATAGAGGAGGCGTCAGATGAAGGAAATGGGTTACCCGGGGTCACACAATGGGACCGCTGGCGTGGCGGGATCTGCTGGGGTCATGCCCCCGAGAGCGGGCTCTGGCACTAGGAAGGAACCCAGGCAGCCGTGCCTTCCCTGAAAACTCAGTCCGAAGCTCCTGGAGCAAAGACTGATGACCAGGTTAGTCCAGCCGGCCCCACTGTGCCTGGGGCCCCTCCGTCCCTGCGCAGCTCCACAGTCTGGGCCAGAGTTCAGACACGCATAGCCCTTTCCCCTCCCTGGAGTTCTTTTATTTTATTTTCTCTCTCTGTCGTTTTTTGTTTTGTTTTTTCGAGATGGAGTCTCCGTCTGTCTCCCAGGCTGGAATGCAGCAGTGCAATCTTGGCTCACTGCAACCTCCACCTCTGGGTTCAAGCTATTCTCCTGCCTCCTGAGTAGCTGGGATTACAGGCGCCCGCCACCATACCCGGCTAATTTTTGTATTTTTAGTAGAGACAGGGTTTCGCCATGTTGGCCAGGCTGGTCTCAAACTCCTGACCTCAAGTGATCCTCCTGCCTCGGCCTCCCAAAGTGGTGGGATGACAGGCGTGAGTCACTGCGCCCGGCCTAATTTTTAAATTTTTGTAGACATGGGGTCTTGCTATGTTGCCCAGGCTAGTCTTGAACTCCCGGCCTCAAGCGATCCTCCTGCCTCGGCCTCCCAAAATGCTGGGTTGACACTGGGTGCTGGGTAGGTGGGGCCACCTTACCCAACTGATAACTCATGTTTTAACACAAACTTTCTAAGAATAAAAGTGATTGCAGAAGATCCAGAATGAATGAAATACCAATAGTTAAATAAAGATTGATTACAGGCCAGGTGCAGTGGCTCACGCCTGTAATCCTAGCACTTTAGGAGGCCGAGATAGGCAGATCACAAGGTCAGGAGATCGAGACCATCCTGGCTAATATGGTGAAACCCCATCTCTACTAAAAATACAAAAAAATTAGCTGGGCGTGATGGCAGGTGCCTGTAGTCCCAGCTACTTGGGAGGCTGAGGCAGGAGAATGGCGTGAACCTGGGAGGCGGAGCTTGCAGTGAGCCAAGATCGCACCACTGCACTCCAGCCTGGGTGAGTGACAGAGAGAGACTCTGTCTCAAAAAAACAAGCAAACAAACAAACAAACAAAAAGATCGATTACGTATTACTGATTTGGGGGTTTATTTTGGCCTTAGGCTGCAACACGACTCTTCTTGGCCCTATAGGTCCATGGGGCTTGAAGTGCAGATCCCAGGTGGTGCCTGGAAGGAGACTGAGGTAGACGAGAAAGGCATTCCAGGAGGAGAGGACGGCTCAAGCTAAGGTCTGGAGGTAGAAAGCCTGTCGAGCCACTCGTGGGAGAGGTGGCAGCTGCCAGCTGCGGGCCGCGAAGGCCACGTCTGATGCCCTTTGAGCGGGCCACCCCCTCTCCGCTTTTGCAAAATGCTGGGAAGGGGGTGGAAGAGCCTCTGTCCTCTCTTCCCGCCCCAGTGTGATTTTTCAGGGTGAGCCCAGCCTCGGCTTGGCTCCAATTCCTTCTTCCTGCCAACAGCGCTCTCTCTCCTCCTTTTGATTCTGTTGTGGAGTTGGGGAGGGGGGGTGAGGATGAAGGGAAGACGAAAAAAGCACTCCGTCTCCTTCTTCCCCCACCGCTCCTGGAGGAATTTGACATGGCAATGGGCCCGGTCCTCGCCCTCCCCGGAGCTGTCCTCGCCAGCTATGACGTGGCCGCTCCGGGGATCTTCCGAAGATGGCACCGGCTTCCCAGCCCCAGGCACCGGGGCATGGAGGGGGGCCTCCCTGCCTCAGTTTCCTCACTGGGAGGGCAGCAGGACTGCTCCAGAGACCCTGGGTCCTCTCAGACTCAGCTCGGCCTCCACCCCCACCGCCTGTGACCATCTGTTCATCGTTGAAAACCTCATGGAGTTTTGGGGTTTTGCTGGTGGAGAGTCCAGAGCTAAAGGCGGGGACCCTGGGCCAGAAATAGGGTAAGAGGAGGCTCGCCGGGGCCTTGCCTACCACCCCCACCAAGACGGTCTGAGCTGGGTTTACAGGCTGAGCCGGAGGTCGGGACCCCGTGGCATTCCTGTACCCACCACATAGACCCATCCCCACCATCTCCGGGGAAACCATAGCACAGGACAGCCCCTGGCCAGAACCGAGCTCAGGCAACCTTGTGGCACGAAGTTCCCCCTACACAAGCGTGGCCACTGCCAGGCTTGCGACCCCTCCTCTGATTCAACAAGAAAATCACCAGGACTCCTGCTTGGCCATCGGCGTGATGGGGGGCTGAAGGCTGCTGGAGGTGGCTGGTCCTACCTGCTCTTCCCTCTCCCACCCAAAGGACCTCTGGGGTTCCCCCAGGGCTGGGGAGGGTGGCTGGAGTGGCAGAAGGAGGGCAAAAAGGGGGACAGGGACTGATCTGGAACACGGAGGGGATAAGGATAATGACAACCACCTTTCAACAATTCATGTACCCTCATTTATTGGGCACCTGCTGTGTGCCAAGCCCTGTTCTGGGTTCTGGGGTTACTGCTACTAAGAACAAAACGAAGTTCCTGCCCTCGTGGCTCTGATAATCAGATGGGGGACACAGACAGGGACCAGGACATGGAGGGAAAGTGGATAGCGTGCTGCGAGTCCTACTGAGGAAAAGGAGGCCAGGGAAAGAGGGAGGCGGGTGGGGCAGGCTTAAGGGTGCAATTTTCTTTTTTTTTTAAAGACAGAGTCTCGTTCTCTCACCCAGGCTGCTGGAGCACAATGGTGCAATGTCAGTTCACTGCAACCTCCGCCTCCTGGGTTCAAGCAATTCTGCCTCAGCCTCCCAAGTAGCTGGATTATAGGCCCCCGCCACCACACCCGGCTAATGTTTTGTGTTTTTAAAAGAGACGGGGTTTTGCCATGTTGGCCAGGCTGGCCTCGAACTCCTGACCTCAGGTGTTCCATCCCCCTCAGCCTCCCAAAGTGTTGGGCTTACAGGCATGAACTACCACGCCCGGCCAAGGGTGCAATTTTAAGAAGCTGAGAATCGAAGGAGGCGAGGGAGGAGCCATGGGGAGTGTGGGGAGAAGAGCGTTCCAGGTCTGCGCAAAGGCCCTGGGACAGGATGATGCCTGGCGTGGAGGAACAGCGAGGAGGCCTATGTGGCTGGAGCAAAGTGAGCGACAGGGAGTAAGCGGGGAGGGGAGGGCAGGGAGGGGACAGAACAGGTTGTGCAGGGCTTCGTAGGCTACAAGGAAGACTTGGGCTTTGATCCTGACGGAGGGGGGAGCCATGGAGGGCTGCGGGCAGAGGAGGGTCGAACCCTGACTCACAGGCACCCTCTGGCTGCTTCAGGTAGGACAGGCCTTGCAAGGGTGAGGGTGGGAGTGGGGGCATCCGGGCCGAGGGGACGTCACAGGCCCAGGCGGGCTATGACGGGGCTGGACCTTGGTGGGAGCTGTGTTCCTGCCATGTGCCGGCCACTGTGTGGGGTCCTTCGCTCCCCTCTGCATCGGGCCTCCGGGTAGGCATTCTCATTCCCCTGTTTGACGGATGAGGAGACTGAGGATCAGAGAGGGACAGGACTGGCTCCAGTCCCACATCACATCCCTCCACTGCCTAAAGCCCTCCATGGCTCCTCACCGCCCTCCAGGCAACAGAGTCCTCCCCGAGGGCCACGAAGCACTGCCTGACCTGCCCTGTCCCTCCCTGCCCTGGCCTCCTCCCTCTCTCCCTCTCCTCCCTCCATTGCAGCCACAGGGGCCTCCTCGCTGTTCCTCCGACACATCAGGTGCCGTCCTGCCCCAGGCTGTTTGCATGGGCTGTTCCCTCTGCCTGAAGGCCCTTCCTCCAATGTGGCTGTTTCTCTACATTCTACATCCACCTTGTTCATCTTCACATCCTCAGTGACTAGCACATAACAGATGCTCAATAAATTTGTTTTGTTTTTGTTTTTGTTTGTTTGTTTGTTTTTTGCTTTTGAGACGGAGTCTCACTCTGTCGCCCAGGCTGGAGTGCAGTGGTGTGATCTCGGCTCAGCAAGCTCCGCCTCCTGGGTTCACGCCATTCTCCTGCCTCAGCCTCCCGAGTAGCTGGGACTATAGGTGCCCGCCATCACGCCCGGCTAATTTTTTTTGTATTTTTAGTAGAGGTGGGGTTTGATCATGTTAGCCAGGATGGTCTCGATCTCCTGACCTCGTGATCCACCTGCTTCGGCCTCCCAAAGTGCTAGGATTACAGGCATGAGCCACCCCGCCCAGCCTCAATAAATGTTTAATGAGGCCAGTTGTGGTGGCTTACACCCATAATTCCAGCACTTTGGGAATTTGAGGCCAAGGTGAGAATTCCACTTGAGGCCAGGAGTTTGAGACCAGCCTGGGCAACATAGCGAGACCCCTGTCTCTGTTTAATAAATAAATACATAAAGGGTTAATAAGTGGCATTGAAATTTTAAGGAGAATCCTGGCTCTGGTTAGGTGGTAACAGTCTGGGGGCACACCTCTGAGAAGGTTGCTCTCCCAGATCGACCCTCAGTGCCCACGCATCAGGAAGCATCAGCTGACCTGCGTCTGCAACTAACAGAGTGAAGAAGAAATTTTTGGACCAAAGCCGTTTCATGGGGCCAACGGACTTCACCTGGGGGGCGTGGCCTTCCTCACTGGGACATTCTCATTGGCCAGGACATATGCAGCCATCTTCTGATAGGCCACACAGCAAGGCAGCCGTCTCTGATTGGGCCCTGCTTTCCGATAGCCGTCCCACGCCTGGGGTTCCACCGGTTGTCCTGGTGCCCAGGTGTGAGTTGCATTTTTCTTTCCTGGCGGTGCCTGCGGGGCTGAGGCCGTGGCAACTGCTCAGGCTTGCCGGCATGCCGCCCTCAGATTTTGCAACAGTGGCATGTCCTGGGCCACTGCTGGCAGTTCCTGGAACCCTGGCATGGCCAGAGCTGTTGGCCTCCACCCCTGCTTGGCTGTGCCCGGAGTCATGCCCAGCGCAGAAGCTAGCTCCACCCCACTGTGCTGTGTGACCCTGCGCTAGACCTGCTCCTCTCTGAGCCTTTATTCTCTTCTGCTAAACGGGAACTTTGAACAGTAACCACGATGCTGGGCAGTGATTTTCAACGGGGTAATTCTGCCCCCCAGGGGACACTTGGCAATGTCTGGGGACATATTTGGTTGTTATGACTGGGACAGAGGTGGGTGGGTGGGGGGGGGGAGTTGCTGCTAGCACGCAGTAGGTGGAGGCAGGGATGTTACGCAACCTCCCGCCATGCACAGCGCATTCCCCAGCACACACATGCTGATCTGGCTCAGATGTCCACAGTACTGAGAAGCCAGCTGCAGAAATCTAGCAGTTTTGGAAATGGGAAGACATGTCCGTGGAAGGAGCTGCGTCATTATTTTTGTTATTTACTCAACATACATTTATTGACTTGCTACAATGGGCCAGTCCTTTAGAGGGCTGGCTTTTTATTACATTTTTTACATGTTTTCATTTTAATATTTATTTATTTATTTGAGACAGAGTCTCACTCTGTCGCTCAGGGTGGAGTGCAGTGGCGCGATCTCGTCTTGCTGCAACCTCTGCCTCCTGGGTTCAAACAATCCTCCTACCTCAGCCTCCCGAGTAGCTGGGATTACGGCTAATTTTTGTCTTTTTAGTAGAGATGAAGTTTTGCCATGTTGGCCAGGCTGTCTTGAACTCCTGACCTCAGCTGATCTGCCCGCCTCGGCCTCCCAAAGTGCTGGGATTACAGGCGTAAGCTACCGTGCCTGGCCTTTTTTAGAGACAGGGTTTCACTCTTTTGCCCTAGCTGGAGTACAGTGGTGCAATCATGGCTCACTTCAGCCTTGAACTCCTGGGTTCAAGACATCCTCCCAACTCAGCCTCCCAAGTAGCTAGGAGTGCAGGAATGCACCACCCCGCCTGACTAAGTTTTTAATTTTTGTAGAGACAGGGTTTTGCTCTGTCACCGAGGCTGGAGTGCGGTAATACGATCATAGCTTCCTGCGGCCTCAAATTCATGGGCTCAAGTGATCCTCCCACTTCAGTCTCCTGAGTATAGGACAGGCTTCATTTAACCTCATGGCCGGGTGCGGTGGCCATGCCAGTAATCCTAGCACTTTGGGGGGCTGAGGTGGGTGGATCACCTGAGGTCAGGAGTTTGACACCAGCCTGGCCAACAAGGTGAAATCCCATCTCTACTAAAAACACAAAAATTAGCTGGGCACGGTGGCAGGTTCCTGTTGTACCAGCTACTTGGGAGGCTGAGGCAGGAAAATGGCTTGAACCCAGGAGGCAGAGATTGCAGTGAGCCAAGATCGTGCCACTGCACTCCCAGCATGGGTGACAGAGTGAGATTCTTGTTTTGAAATAAATAAATAAATAAATAAATAAATAAATAAATAAATAAATAAATATCCTCGTTACAGTGTTGGGAGATGAGGACGATGACAGGTTTATTGTGCACCTACCATGTGCCAGGCACTTTCACAGGTAAGTCCAATCTTATGACTCCTGACATAGCCACTTCTCACCCCATTTTACAGATATGTAAACTGAGGCACCAGCTCACAGTCGCACACTGAGTCCGAGGCCAACTGAAGCTCCCTCTACTTCAGTGTCTCTGTCCTGCCCCTGGGCTCTCTGTCCTCTGCCTGGCAACCCCTGTACCCACCTCTCCAGGCTGCCCTGGGTTCGACCAGAGGGCATGGTAGGCGCCTGATCAATGCGTCTGGGTTGGATGCAGGGATAGCCTCCTTGGTTCAGCCCCCCATGGCTAGCCTGGATTGATTGTCCTTGCCACCTCTTACACACAGCCCCCAAAGACAGTGTTTTTTTGTTTGTTTTTTTTTTGAGACGGAGTCTCACCCTGTTGCCCAGGCTGGAGTGCAGTGGCGCAATCTCGGCTCTCTGCAAGCTCCACCTCCTGGGTTCACGCCATTCTCCTGCCTCAGCCTCCTGAGTAGCTGGGACTACAGGTGCCCGCCACCACACTCAGCTAATTTTTTGTATTTTTAGTAGAGACGGGGTTTCACCGTGTTAGCCAGGATGGTCTCGATCTCCTAACCTCATGATCCGCCCTCCTTGGCCTCCCAAAGTGCTGGGATTACGGGCATGAGCCACCGCACCTGGCCTGTCCCATTTTACAGATAGGGAAACTGAGGCTGAGAAACAAAGGGGTCTGTCTCAGGGATCCATGGCCACATGCAACACACAGGCTTCTAGGTCCCCTCCCACTCGCACCCAGGCCGTTCAGGACACCATGGTGGGACTCAGAGCCCAAGTGTGGAGGCTGCTGCTTCTGTTTCTGTTGATTCAAGCCCCCAACCCCTCCTGCAGCCCTCCCAGGAGGTGAGACTTGCTCAGGATGTGGTTCAGGGTCTGTTTGGGCTCACCCCTAGAACCCTCCCTTTCGATCTTCCACACAGGTAGGGAGGAGAAGCCCAGCAGAAAGAGGGATGAGGGATAGCCAGCTGCTAACACTTCCTGGGTTTGGCGATCCATGGGGCAGGACAGCTACCCAATGTTTCTCCCTCACTGGACACATTACATGTTCTTAAAAGTGAAGTACTTTGGGAGGCCAAGGCGGGAAGATCACCTGAGGTCAGGAGTTTCAGACCAGTCTGGCCAACATGGCGAAACCCTGTCTCTATTAAAAATACAAAAATTAGGCCGGGCGCGGTGGCTCAAGCCTGTAATCCCAGCACTTTGGGAGGCCGAGACGGGCGGATCACGAGGTCAAGAGATCGAGACCATCCTGGCGAACACGGTGAAACCCCGTCTCTACTAAAAAATACAAAAAACTAGCCGGGCGAGGTGGCGGGCGCCTATAGTCCCAGCTACTCGGGAGGCTGAGGCGGGAGAATGGCGTAAACCCGGGAGGCGGAGCTTGCAGTGAGCTGAGATCTGGCCACTGCACTCCAGCCTGGGTGACAGAGCGAGACTCCATCTAAAAAAAAAAAAAAAAAATACAAAAATTAGCTGGGCGTGGTGGCGTACGCCTGTAATCTCAGCTACCTGGGAGGAGAGTCACTTGAACCTGGGAGGGGGAGGTTGCAGCAAGCCGAGATCACACCACTGCACTCCAGCCTGGGTGACAGAGCAAGACTCTGTCTCAAAAAAAAAAAAAGACACACGGCAATGAGCAGGTGGATGATGGCCCCTGTGGAGTAGACAGGGAAACTGAGGCTCAGCCCTTTGCCCACGGGCCTTGGAGCTTCAGGCCAGGGAGCTGGTGCCCTGAGTTCTCTGCAACCCTCTGGATACTGTGGAAAGAGCTGGACTTTGGATGCTGGCTGAGCTGGCCCTGGTTTTCCCACTCGTGTGCTATGCAGCTTTGGATGAAGACGTGGAACCGAGCTTGGCCCTGCCCAGTAGGGGAAGGAGACCACACAGCATGGCAGAAGAGTCAACCCCAGCCCCTCTGCCCCATGGGCCTGGCACCATGGGTGTGGGCACAGGCATCACCTGGCTCTCCAGAGCCTGCCCACACACTCCAGGCCCTCATGCCCAGCCTGGCAGAGCCCCAGGAAGCCAGCCTCTGAGGTGGCAGTCACAGCCTTCCGGCATCTGTCCCTTCACAGATGGAGAAACTGAGGCCGGGGGTGCTAGGCCCTCACAAGGTGGGCGATGTGAAGGGTGGCGATGCTGCCTACAGGTTCTGGAGTCCTCCCAGCTGAGGGTATTTCCCCGGCCCAGCCTCTCTCACCGTATCCCATGAATGAACTTGCCCAAGCTGCTCCTGTTTTCCGAGCCTCAGTTTCTCCATCTGTCCAAGAGGAGCCGCTAACATGCCTGGCAGGGGTCACGGCACGGAAGTAAAAGTCATCCATGTCTGTGCAGAGATGTTGTGATTTCCAGCCCAGCAGAGCCCACAGAGGTCCTATTGCCCGACCCCTCCACCCACATCCCGGCAGTCATGTCTTCAGAGGTTCAAATCTCGGCTCTGCCACTTGCAGACCATGGGACCTTGGGCAGATGGCGGCCTTGCTTAATGCCTCAGTTTCCCTATCTATAAAATGGGGACAGTCATATGACTGTGGCTGTCACTAAGTTTGCCCCAGAGACCTTCCCCGCAAGCCCACACTCCCTTCCATGGCAAGGCTGGGGTCTTCTCTTTGCACCATTGCGGGGGCACCCTCCACCCCCCACCCACAGCTTTGAAAAGCCCTGAAGAACTAGAGTCTCCCTCCCTCAAGATGAGAGGCAACTCCTGCTTTTCTTGCTCTAAAAACGGAATTCTGGCCGGGTGCGGTGGCTTGTGCTGGTAATCCCAGCACTTTGGGAGGCTGAAGCAGGTGGATCACCTGAAGCCAGGAGTTCGAGACCACCCTGGCCAACATGGTGAAATCCCGTCTCTACTAAAAATACAAAAGTTAGCCGGGCGTGGTGACGCACGCCTGTAATCCCAGCTACTCAGGAGGCTGAGTCAGGAGAATCGCTTGAACCTGGGTGGCAGACGTTGCAGTGAGCCGAGATCGCGCCACCGCACTCCAGCCTGGGCAACAGAGTGATACTCTGTCTCAAAATAAATTAATTAATTAATAAAATAAATTAATTAAAAAAGGGAATTCTAGCCAGGCATGGTGGCTCACACCTGTAATCCTAACACTTTGGGAGGCTGAGGCAGGCAAATCAGTTGAGGTCAGGAGTTCAAGAACAGCCTGGCCAACATGGTGAAACCCCGTCTCTACTAAAAAAAAAAAAAAAAAAAAAATTAGCCAGGCGTGGTGGCACATGCCTGTAATCCCAGCTACTTGGGAGGCTGAGGCAGGAGAAT
>NC_045454.1:49481314-49491608 GCF_002776525.5 Piliocolobus tephrosceles
AGGTGGGTGGATCACAAGGTCAGGAGTTCGAGACCAGCCTGGCCAACATGGAGAAACCCTGTCTCTACTAAAAATACAAAAATTAGCCGGGCGTGGTGGCGGGCACCTGTAATCCCAGCTTCTCAGGAGGCTGAGGCAGGAGAATTGCCTGAACTGGGGAGGCAGAGGTTGCAGTGAGCTGAGATCCGGCCACTGTACTCCAACCTGGGTGACAGAGTGAGAATCCGTCTCAAAAAAAAAAAAAAGAAAGAAAGAAAGAAAAAGAACCCCCTACATTGACAACAGGGCGGTTATGAGTTGGACTGCGCCTCCCTAAATTCATATGGTGAAGTCCTAACATCTAGGACCTCAGAAGGTGACCTTATTTGGAAATAATGTCTTTGCAGATGGAGTTAGTTAAGATGACATCATTCCCGAGTAGGGTGGGACCCTAGTCCAAAAACCAGTGTCCTAATGAAAAGGGGACATTTGGCTGGGTGCAGTGGCTCACGCCTATCATCCCAGCACTTTGGGAGGCTGAGGCCACGGGGAGGATTGCTTGAGCCCAGGGGTTCCAGACCAGCCTGGGCAACATAGCGAGTGAGACTCCGGCTCTATAAAAAAAAGAAAAAAATTAGCCAAGCATGGTGGCACATGCCTGTGGTCTCAGCTACTCGGGAGGCCGAGGCGAGGCTGAGGAGGGAGGATAGCTTGAACCCCCGGGTTTGAGGCTACAATGAACCATGGTCATACCAGTGTACCCCAGCCTGGGCAACAGAGCAAGACCCTATTTCAAAAAAGAAGACAGAGACAGAGAGAGGAAGGGAGGGAGGGAGGGACGGAGGGAAGGAAGGAAGGAAGGAAGGAAGGAAGGAAGGAAGGAAGGAAGGAAGGAAGGAAGGGCGGAAGGGTACATCTATATACTGAAAGACGTGCATGGAAATGTTCATAGCGGTTTTATTTGTAAGAGCCCAGAACTGGAACTAATTGAAATGAACATCCACACTAGAATGGGTGGAAACAGCAATGAAAAAAACAAACAACAAACAAAAAACAAAACAAAAAACCGACGTGGACAACAGGGTGATTATACATTGAATTGTGCTGCCCCCCAAATTCATATGTTGAAGTCCTAACCCCCAGGACCTCAGAAGGTGACTTGATTAGGAGGCAGGGTCTTTACAGGGGGGATCAAAATAAAATGAGGCCATTAGTCCAGATCCTAAACCAACCTGACTGGTGTCCTTACAAAAAGAGGGAAAACTTGGACACATACATGCACTTAGGGAGACCATCACGTGTACACGAAGGCGTCATCTTACAGGTCAAGGACAGAGAAGGGTGCGACAGACTCTCCCTGCCAGCCCTCAGAAGGAATCAATGCTGAATTTGAACTTCCAGCCCCTAGAACCATCAGGAAATACATTTCTGTTGTTTGAGCCCCTCCTGCTGTACTACTTTGTTAAGGAAGGCCCAGGAAACGAAGACCAATGATTCCAACATAGGTTTTTTCTTTTTTGTTTTTTTAAAAATAGAAGGCTGGGCACGGTGGCTCAAGCCTGTAATCCCAGCACTTTGGGAGGCTGAGACGGGCAGATCACGAGGTCAGGAGATCGAGACCATCCCGGCTAACACGGTGAAACCCCGTCTCTACTAAAAAATACAAAAAACTAGCCGGGCAAGGTGGCGGGCGCCTGTGGTCCCAGCTACTTGGGAGGCTGAGGCAGGAGAGTGGTGTAAACCCGGGAGGCGGAGCTTGCAGTGAGCTGAGATCCAGCCACTGCACTCCAGCCTGGACAACAGAATGAGACTCTGTCTTAAAAAAAAAAAAAAAAAACAAAAATAGGGTCTCACTCTGTCGCCCAGGCTGGAGTGAAGCAGGGCGATCATGGCTCACTGCAGCCTCTGCCTCCGGGGTTCAAGTGATTATCCTGCTTCAGCCTCCCGAGTTGCCCGGATTACAGGTGTGCACCACCACGCCTGGCTAATTTTTGTTTTAGTAGAGACAGGGTTTCACCATGTTGGCCAGGCTGGTCTCAAACTCCTGACCTCAGGTGATCTGCCCGCCTCGGCCCCTCAAAGTGCTGCAATTACAGACATGAGCCACTGTACCGGCCAAGATGGGATTTTATTACGTTATTCAGGCTGCTCATGAACTCCTGGCCTCAAGTGATTCTCCCACGTCAGCCTCCCAAAATGCTGGGATTATAAGTATGAGCCACTGCACCTGGCTTAAATGCATTTTTGAGTTACTAATTTCTTTTTTTTTTTGAGATGGAGTCTCACTCTGTTGCCCCGGCTAGAGTGCAGTGGCACGACCTCAGCTCACTATAACCTCTGCCTCCCAGGTTCAAGCAATTCTCCCAGTTCAGCCTCCTGAGTAACTGGGACTATAGGTGCACACCACCACGCCTGGCTAATTTTTTGTATTTTAGGAGAGGCAGGGTTTCACTATGTTGCCTGGGGTGGTCTTGAACTCCTAAGCTCATGTAATCCACCTGTCTCAGCCTCCCAAAGTGCTGGGATTACAGGCATGAGCCTCCGCACCCGGCCAACTTATGATATTTTTAACATATGATGAGTTTATCAGGACATGGTCTCATTATAAGCCAAGGAGCACGTGAACACTGGAACTATCCAACTACAGCTCCAAATCAGATCCAGCCTGTGATGGCTGATTGTATGGGGCTTCGGGGAGAGACCATGGTGACTGGTTGTTTGCTCCAACAGGCATCTGCATGTTGCTCTGAAGGTATTCTGCAGATGTGGTAAATGTCTAGAGTCAGTTGCCTTTAAGTGAAGAAAATGACCCTCTGTAATATAGGTGGGCCTCGTCCAATCAGTTGAAGGAGGTAAGAGCAACATTCAGGGTTTCCCAGAGAAGAAGGAATTCTGCCTCAAGACCGGAACATAAAAATCCTCGTTTTCCCAGGCACAGTGGCTCACAAAGTAATCCCAGCACTTTGGGAGGCCTAGGCAGGCGATTGCCTGAGCTCAGGAGTTTGAGACCAGCCTGGGCAACGCAGTGAAACCCCATCTCTACTAAAATACAAAAAAATTAGCCAGGCGTGGCGGCGGGTGCCTGTAGTCTCAGCTACTCGGGAGGCTAAGCTGGAGAATCACTCGAGCCTGGGAGGTGGAGCTTGCAGTGAGCAGAGATCGTGCCACTGCACTCCAGCCTGGGTGACAGAGCGAGACTCCATCAAAAAAAAAAAAAAAGTCCTCATTTCCAGTCTGCAGGGAATGCCCTACAGTTTTTGGACCCAAGGCTGCAACACTGACTCTCTTTCTGGCTTTTTTTTTTTTTTTTCTTTTTTGGAGACAGGGACTCTCTCTGTTGCCCAGGGTGGAGTTCAGTGGCGCAATCTCGGCTCACTGCAACCTCCGCCTCCCCGGTTCAAACGATTCTTGTGCCTCAGCCGCCCAGTTAACTTTTGTATTTTTAGTAGAGACGGGGTTTTGCCATGTTGGCCAGGCTGGTGTTGAACTCCTGACCTCAGGTGATCTGCCTGCCTTGGCCTCCCGAAGTGCTGGGATTACAGGCGCAAGCCACTGTGCCCAGCCTGCAATACTGACTCTTACCTGAATGTCTAGCTGCTGCCCGGTTCTATAAATTTTAGAATGGCTGGCCCCCAAATCAAGTGAACCAATTTTTTTTTTCTTTTTCTTTTCTTTTCTTTTTTTTTTCTTTTTTCTTTTTTTTTTGAGACGTGATCTCATGCTGTCACCCAGGCTTGAGTGCAGTGGCGTGATCACAGCTCACTGCAGCCTTGAGCTTCTGGGTTCAACTCTGCCTCAGCTTCCCAACTAGCTGGGACTACAGGTGTGTACCACTATAACTGGCAAATTTATTTTATTTTATTTATTTATTCATCTATTTTGTAGAGATGGGGATACCATGTTGCCCAGTCTGGTCTCAAACTCTAAGGCTCAAGAGATCCTCCTGCCTCAGCCTCCCAAAGTGCTGGGATTGTAGGCTTGTGCCACCACGCCCAATTTTAAGTGATTCCTTGAAATCACTCTCTCTCTGTCTTTCTCTCTCACACAAACACCCCGCATTGGTTTGAGAAGCCTGATTAATACACAGCCCACCACTTACTTTTATACATAAAGTTTTATTGGTACACACGGCCACACCCACTCACTTACATATAGTCTATGGCTGCTCATTGACTACAGGGACAGAGGCGACTAGCTGCAACAGGGACTGCCTGGTCCACAAAGCCTAAAATATTTACGATATGGCCTTTTACAAGAAAAAATGTGTTGACACTCAATCTACAAAAACTTTTAACAACACAGATGAATCTTACAAGCTTTATGTTGAGGACAAAAGGCCTGTCATTATGGTGATTTTGTGTACGTGGAGTTCACCGTGAGCAGTACTGATTGATTAATTTACTTTGTTATTTATGTTTGAGATAAACATATGTTTATGCTTTGGGGTCACCCTGTGTTGCCCAGGTTGATCTTTAACTCCTGGCCTCAAGTGATCCTCCTGCTTCAGCCTCCCAAAGTGCAGGGATTAGAGATGTGAGCCACTGTGCCCTGTACTAATTTATGAAGAGAGAAATCGGGCTGGTGCTTAACCATGAGAAAGTTAGAGACCAAGTGGGGGGGATCAGGGTGACTATGAGGGTGGTGGGGGAAGGAGAAATATCATTTTTCTTAATGAGTTCAGGGACCTGATTACACAAATCATAAATGTGTTTGGTTTGGGAGAATTTTTGAGCTATACATTTATACTAGATACACTTTCCTATTTGTAGGTTGAATGTCTATCAAAAGTTAATACAGGACCAGGTGCAGTGGCTCACACCTGTAATCCCAGCACGTTGGGAGGCCAAGGCGGGTGGATCACTTGAGGTCAGGAGTTCGAGACCAGCCTGGGCAACATAGTGAAACCCCGTCTGTACTAAAAAATATAAAAAGTAGCCAGGAGGCCGGGCGCGGTGGCTCAAGCCTGTAATCCCAGCACTTTGGGAGGCCAAGGCGGGCAGATCACAATGTGGGGAGACCGAGACCATCCTGGCTAATACAGTGAAACCCCGTCTCTACTAAAAATACAAAAAAAAAATTAGCCGGGGGTGGTGGCGGGCGCCTGTAGTCCCAGCTATTTGGGAGGCTGAGGCAGGAGAATGGCGTGAACCCGGGAGGTGGAGCTTGCAGTGAGCCGAGATCGCACCACTGCACTCCAGCCTGGGCAACACAGCAAGACTCCATCTCAAAAAAAAAAAAAAAAAGTGTGTATGTGTGTGTATATATATATATAAATATATATGTGTGTATGTATATGTGTGTGTGTGTGTGTGTGTATTAGCCGGGTGTGGTGGTGTGCACCTGTAATCCCAGCTACTTGGGAGGCTGAGGCAAGAGAATCACTTGAACCCGGGAGGTGGGGGTTGCAGTGAGCCAAGATCAGGCCACTGCACTCCAGCCTGGGAGACAGAGTGAGACTCCGTCGCAAAAAAAAAAAAAAAGAAAGAAAGAAAAGAAAAGAAAAATAAAAAGAAAGAAAGAAAAAGAAAAAGAAAACGGATAGAAATGCATGGGGTAAATCAAAGAGAAAAGAAACTGAAGAATGAAACAGGATAAAACCCTTCAATAATTTGAGACGGTCGTGGAAGAAGTTTTCGTGGTAATGTGCTTCCCTCTAGTGACAACCACAGGCATCGCGGCCGTTCATCACTTAAACCTCAGAGGGTTGCCCATCAGAATGGCTAATACTCCAGCGCGTTTAAATGCTGCAGCGATTTATTGCACGGATGCATCACTTACAAAGTAAAGAGGCCGGGCGCGGTGGCTCACTCCTGTAATCCCAGCACTTTGGGAGGCCGAGACGGGCGGATCACGAGGTCAGGAGATCGAGACCATCCTGACTAACACGGTGAAACCCCGTCTCTACTAAAAATAAAAAAATTAGCCGGGTGCGGTGGCGGCACCTGTAGTCCCAGCTACACGGGAGGCTGAGGCAGGAGAATGGTGTGAACCCAGGAGGCGGAGCTTGCAGTGAGCGGAGATCCGGCCACTGCACTCCAGCCTGGGCGACAGAGCGAGACTCCACCTCAAAAAGAAAAGAAAAGAAAAGAAAAGTAACTCTCAATGCTTATTCTACTTATTTACAGTCTTTTGCCACCACAAACTAGGTGACACTGAATATTCTTTTTTCTTTCCTCAGCTCACTGCAAGCTCCGCCCCCCGGGTCCACGCCATTCTCCTGCCTCAGCCTCCCGAGCAGCTGGGACTACAGGGGCCCGCCACCTCGCCCAGCTAGTTTTTTGTATTTTTTAGTAGAGACGGGGTTTCACCATGTTAGCCAGGATGGTCTCGATCTCCTGACCTCGTGATCCGCCCGTCTCGGCCTCCCAAAGTGCTGGGATTACAGGCTTGAGCCACCACGCCCGGCCCTTTTTTCTTTTTTTTGATGGAATCTGGCTCTGCCCAGGCTGGATGGAGTGCAGTGGTGCAATCTCAGCTCACTGCAACCTCCACCTCCCAGGTTCAAGCGATTCTCCTGCCTCATCCTTCCGAGTAGCTGGGATTACAGGCGCCTGACACCACACCCAGATAATTTTTGTGTTTTTAGTAGAGACGGGGTTTCACCATTTTGTCCAGGCTGGTCTCGAACTCCTGACCTCAGGTGATCCGCCCACCTCGGCCTCCCAAAGTGCTAGGATTACAGGTGTGAGCCACCACACTCAGCCTTAATATATATACATAATATATAAATATATACATATATGTATATATACACACATATGTGTGTGTGTGTGTGTGTGTGTGTGTATATATATATATATATATATTTTTTTTTTTTTTTTTTTGAGACAGAGTGTCGCTCTTGTCGCCCAGGCTGGAGTTCAATGGCATAATCGTGGCTCCCTGCAACCTCTGCCTCCCGGGTTCAAGCGATTCTCCTGCCTCAGCCTCCTGAGTAGTTGGGATTACAGGTGCCCGCCACTATGCCCAGCTAATTTTTGTATCTTTAGTAGAGATGGGGTTTCACCATGTTGACCAGGCTGGTCTCGAACTCCTGACCTCAGGTGATCCACCCACCTCGGCCTCCCAAAGTGTTGGGATTACAGGCGTGAGCCACCGCGCCCCATATTTATAGAGCCACGATCTCTCTATGTTGCCCTGGCTGGTCTTCGGCTCCTTGTCTCAAGCAGTTTTCCTGTGTCAAGTCTTCCAAAGTGCTGGGATTATAGGTGTGAACCACCACACCTCGCCTTATTGTTGTTTTAACTTGAATTTACCTTCCTATGAATCAGGGTGAACATTTTCTCATATATTTTAATTAAGTTAATTAATTCACTTATCTATTTTTTATTATTTATTTTTGAGACATGGTGTCTTTCTGTTGCCCAGGTTGGAGTGTAATCGCATGATCTCAACTCACTATAACCTCCGCCTCCCGAGTTTAACTGATTCTCCTGCGTCAGCCTCCCGAGCAGCTGGGACTACAGTCATGAGCCACTATACCCTGGCTAATCCCTGTATTTTTTGTGGAGACAGGGTTTCACCATGTTGCCCAGGCTGGTCTCAAACTCCTGAGCTCAAGCAGTCCTCCCAACTCGGCCTCCCAAAGTGCTGGGATTACAGGTGCAAGGCACTGTGCCTGGCAATTTTCTCACAGATTTAAAGTCCATTTTGATTTCTTTTAGGTATTTTCTGTGATGTGTTCATATCCTTTGCATATTTTTTCAGTTGATCTTTTCTTATTGATTTGTAGGAACTCTTTACATATTTGTTACCCAGTAAAATTCTTTTGCAAGTACATCGCAAATATTTCTCTAATGTTTGCTGTTGTTTAGGATATATATATACATATAATGTGTGTGTGTATACACAGAATTGGATTAGAAACCAAGGTATAACATTAATCTGTACAAATCCATACTGATAGAGTTGTTTTTTTTTTTTTTTTTTTTAGATGGAGTCTCGCTCTTGTCACCCAGGCTAGAGTGCAGTGGCACAATCTTGGCTCACTGCAAGCTTCACCTCACAGATTCCAGCGATTCTCCTGCTTCAGCAGGAGTAGACGGGATTACAGGCACGCGCCACCACACCCAGCTAATTTTTGTATTTTTAGTAGAGATGGGGTTTCACCATGTTGGTCAGGCTGGTCTCAAACTCCTGACCTCAGGTAATCCGCCTGCCTCGGCCTCCCAAAGTGCTGCGACTACAGGCGTGAGCTATTGCACCCGGCCCTTCAGTGCCAATTATGAGCCATGCCCTCAGATATGGGGTGCTGGAGGCCCCAAGAAGGCTAGGACAGAAGTATCTCCCTCCCTGCAGTTGAGTGGGGAACAGAGACGCCTGCAAAGTCACATACAGAATTATTGCAATGTGTGTGTGTGTGTGTCTGTTACGTTCACAAGAATGGGGCCGGGGCAGACACTACAGCAGGAGGACCTTTAGTTGGGGAAGGGGTGTCCTGGATGCCATTTGAGTTGAGGCCAGATGGAGGAGGCACAGCCAGTTTGTCTAAGGGGAGGTGGAAGGGCATCTTGAGCAGAAGGCACAGTCTGTGCAAAGGCCCTGGGGCAGGACCTTGCCTGGCATGTTGTAGTAACAGCAAGGAGGCCTGTGTGACTGGAGCAGACAGAGCTAGCAGGGAGAGAGGAAAGAAGGGAGGGCAGGGAGAGGACGGGGCAGGTCATATGGACCATGGGGAGGACTTGGGCTTTGACCCTGAGGGAGGTGGGAGCCATGGAGGGTTGTAGGTAGAGGAGGGACAAGACCTGATCATGGTGCTCACAGGCATCCTCTGGTGGCTGCTGTGGGGAGGACAGACTGTGGAGGTGACAGCAGAGGGGACTGGACTGGTCCAGGCACAGGATGACGGTATTAAGTGAATTTACCTTGTTCCCAGGGACCTCAGTGACCCCTCCCTAAAATGGGGATGAACATCTTGCTGACATTGATTGGCTTATTTTGAGAATTTGAGGACCAGATTCAGCCCTGTGCCCAGCACATAATAAAGGCTTAGTAAATACCAGTTTACTCACAATTGCTCATTTAATCTGGCTCATGCCTGTAACCCCAGCCCTTTGGGAGGCTGAGGCGGGAGGATCACTTGGGGTCAGGAGTTCAAGACCAGCCTGGGCAACATAGTGAGACCCCCCATCTCTACTAAAAAATTAGCCAAGCATGGTGGCATGCACTTGTAGTCTCAGCTACTTGGGAGGCTGAGGTGGGAAGATCGCTTGAACCCAGAGAATTTGAGGCTGCAGTGAACTGTGATCGCACCACTGCACTGCAGCCTGGATGACAGAGTCACATCCTGTCTCTAAAAAAGAAAAAAAAAATTCTCTTAACAGCCTTATTTTACAAATGAGGAAAATAAGGCACAGAGAGGGAAAGTGACTTCCCCAAGGACACACAGTTAATGTGGCCAAGTGAGGTTTTGCTCTCAAGGCCTCCAGGCAAATAGGATTATAGATAAGGGTGGTCAGATACCTCTGAGGGCATTTGACCTAGTCCAGGAGGGCTTCCTGGAGGTGGTGACATTGGACCTGAGACCTACAAGATGAGCTGGAGCCATCTAGCCAAACTGAGGGAGAAAGAATGTCCCAGCAGGGGCCACGGGAGTGCAGGGGTCCAGGTGGGTTCATCCCCAGAGCTCAAGGTCATCCCTGTCCCTGCCTAAGCCCTTCCCAGCCTTGTCATCACTGCCACCCTCTGGCTTCATGGGCTGCACCTCGTCTCCCAGGGACCACCCTCTCCTGCTCAGATTGGGTGGCTGGTGAAGACCCTCACCCCCCCGCCGCCTCCAGCTGGTAACAATCCCCAGAAAGGGGTCATTAAGTGCCCGGCTGAAGCCGCCGATCACCAGTGCACAGGCACTATTTTAATTTTCCACTGATTTGTCTGCGGTAGACCCCCCAGAGCTGAGCCATGTGTGTGTGTGTGTGTGTGTGTGTGGTGGGGTACGGGGGGGCGGGGATTTCAAGTCCCAAAGCCATTTATGGGGAAGAGGGGCAGAGGAAAGGACTTGGGTGGAGAGACCTTACAGAGAGGCAGTTATGGAGGCAACTGGCACAGTTCCTGCCCCCTCCCCAGATCTCCTCTTCCTGGCCCTGACCTGGGGGCTTCCCAGGGCTGTGCCTTTGCTTTCACACTCAGGGCAGCCACTTCTGTCTTCAGGCTTCCCCTACCCATTGATCCACCCACACATGCAGCCAACTATCCATCCATCTATCCACCACTCCCTTCATCCCTTTATCCATCTATCCATCCACCTTCCTATCTATTCACCCGTCCACCCATCCATCCCTCTATCCATCCATCCATCCATCCATCCATCCATCCA
>NC_045454.1:49491618-49503433 GCF_002776525.5 Piliocolobus tephrosceles
CATCCATCAACCTCCCTCCCATTCACCCATCCCTCCATCCCTCCATCCATCCATCCACGTATCAATCCATGCATCCATCCACCTCCCTCCCATCCATTCATCCATCCACCCACCCACCCACCCATCCCCTCACCTCGCCATCCACTCATTCATCTGTCCACCCATCAGTCCACCCACCTCTCTACTCTTCCCTCCCTCCCTCCATCCAATTCACAAGCAGTCACTGATCACAGATGTTCTAGTCATTATCTTAGACTCCAGTGATCTCGCTCGCTTATTCAGCTTCTTCCAGGACATTCCTCAAGGTCTCCAGACTCAGCATCTTCCTTAAATCCCCTCCTCCTTCCATGTCCCCATCTCAGGGACAATTCTACCATCACTCCCCATCCCTGAGGTAGGGATCGCTGCCATCATCCCCATCTTCTCCCTCCTCCTGGCTCCCCATGGTCTGTCCATCTCCACATCTGCTCACTCTCCCCTTAGATTCTCTCTCCCATCTGTCCCCCTGGTCCTGCTCAAACACCTCCCATGGCTCCCTATTGCTCTGGAGAGAAATCTCGACCTCCACAGCCTGGCATTTGAGGCCCACCCATCACAGCCTGGCTTTGCATGTCTCTCTTACCTGCCCCCCCAGCCCCGTTTTAGCTCTGTCACAGCCGGGCACATTCACACCACCACACCTTTGTCTGAGCAGTTCCTTCTGCCAGGAATACTCTCCCTGCTACCTTCTTGTGTTGAAAGGCTTAGCATCCCTCTGGGTCTGGCTCAAATGCCACCATCTCCAGGGAGCCCCTAGCCAGTGGCTTCTCCCTGCCCCATGGGTTTCTATCAAAGGACGAGGTGTCTCCGCCTGCTAGGGAGTTCACGGAACCTTGCAAAGCCATCGGGCGCAAAGGTGGGCAAAACCACGTGGCCAGGCTGCTATGAGGACTTAGCGTGTGGCTGGGGTGGACACAGGACACCTGGGTGATGTGACCCCCGGCAGCATGGCTTCAACTCACCCCCCGTCACAGGTGGCAGAGTAACAAGCTGGTCCCTCTGCTCAGCCAATCCAGAGAGTGGCCACGTTACCCTGGTCACTTCCCGGCCACCTCCTGCAGCGTCTGCCCCTTGCCAAGCCTCAGTTTCCCCATCTATAAAATGGTGATAATAATGGTTCCTTCCCCATCAACTTGTTGGGAGGATTGAAGGAGATACAACATGGGCGGCTCAGCAGGCTGTGACTCTAATTGGACGTCAGTTCGGGAATTGTTCAGGGCTCTGGTGTCACAGGAATTTGCTGTGTGACCTTGGGAAAAGTACTGCCCCTCTCTGAGCCTCAACTATCCCTTCTCCAGTGACTTCTGGGGTGAGCAGTGGCTGGGCTCTGCCCTTCTCCTGGAGGGACAGGCTCAGCGGCTTGCAGGGGAGGGTGTGAACACCTTACCATTTATCTGCCCTGGGAAAGAAAAGAGTGAGGAAAGACCTAGATCAGATACAAGGAGGGACTTCCAGATGGTAGCAGGAGTGCTGGGAACTGGAGGATGGGGGCTGGTGGGCTTCCACATGTTCTGCTTGGTCTGTGGCTGGGGATGGGAGACCTGGCTGGGCGAAGTGAATGAGCCTTCATTCATTCACTTACAAAACCCATTCATTCATTCATTCATTGGTTCACTGAGAGTTCCCGCTGACCTCTTTGCTGTGGGTTAGTGGGCAAGCCCCTGAAGTCTGCGGCCAGGAAGCCTGGGTTCAAATCCCAGCGTTGCCTCTCCCAAACCCTGTGGACATAGAAAGTCACGTCGCCACTCCGTGCCTCAGTTTCCCCATCTGTAAAGCGGCGGCATCGTGGCGGCCCCTCTCTGGGGTTGAGGGTAACAATGATTCTGCGTCCCTCGTGTGGCGGTGCCCACCGCCCCGGCCCATCTCTCTGGATCTCCCCACCCTTCCCCTCCTCACCGCCGACATTCCCGGCCCGGCGCTCCGGGAAACATTCCGTGGTTTGCGGCAGACTGTCCGGCTCCTAGGCGCCTCAGATGTGGGCAGAGTGGGCGGCGGCCGGGCGGGCGAGGGCCAGGGGGCTGGGAGAGGAAGCATCCCGCGGCCCCCCACCAGCGCCAGGCACACAGAAGGGGAGGTGGCGGGTGGCACTCACGGACGGGCACAGGGAACCGTTCGGTGGATAGGGGAGGCCTTGTCTGCCCACAACCCTCCATGGCTCCCTAGGGTTTCTGGTCCCAAACACCACATCCACCCCGGAGCCCACAGTGCCCTGTACAACCTGCCCATCCCCTCCCTGCCCTCCCCTCCTCCTTCTCTCTCCCTCCTCACTCTGCTCCAGTCACAAGAGCCTCCTGGCCATTCTTCTAATGCACCAGCACAGTCCTGCCTCAGGGCCTTTGCACAGGCTGTGCCCTCTGCCCCCCAAGACTTCGGGTCAGTTGACATGGCTCAGGCTGCAACGTCACCTTCCGGCCCACTGGCTGCCTCTTCTAATTTCTTCACCATCCTCCTCCCAATTTAAAATTATCTCATGCATTATTCATTTTCTCTTTTACGGTTCTCCCTGCCAGGCCAGAAGCCCAGGAAGGGCTGGGCTGGGTCTCTCTGGTTCACCGCGGACTCGTAATAGGCACTCAGGGCATATGCGGAGCCTCCACGGACGTCCTTCTGGAATCTAACCACAATCTCTCCTGCTTTATCTTTGTGACCATTACTCAGTTCCTGACCTGGGCAGGGCCCTTCGCAGTTTGCAAGATACCTCCGTGGTCATCAGCACGTTGGATTTCCAACAAAGACCCTACGGCGGGGAGGGGGGACTCTGCAGTGTATACCTCCGCCTGCTTTACAGATGAGGAAACTGAGGCACTGAGAGCTGATGTGACTTGTTCTTTTTCTGTTTGTTTGTTTGTTTGTTTGTTTTTGAGACAGAGTCTCGCTCTGTCGCCCAGGCTGGAGTGCAGTGGTCGGATCTCAGCTCACTGCAAGCTCCGCCTCCCAGGTTCAAGCCATTCTCCTGCCTCAGCCTCCCGAGTAGCTGGGACTACAGGCGCCGGCCACCTCGCCCGGCTAGTTTTTTGCATTTTTTTAGTAGAGACGGGGTTTCACCGTGTTCGCCAGGATGGTCTCGATCTCCTGACCTCTTGATCCACCCACCTCAGCCTCCCAAAGTGCTGGGACCACAGGCATGAGCCACCGCGCCTGGCCTCTGTTGTTTTGTTTTGTTTTTTTGAGATGGAGTCTCGCTCTGTCGCCCAGGCTGGAGTGCAGTGGTGGGATCTCGGCCCACTGCACCCTCTGCCTCCTGGGTTCAAGTGTGTCTCCTGCCTCAGCCTCCTGAGTAGCTGGGATTATAGACACCTACCACCACGCCCAGCTAATTTTTGTATTTTTAGTAGAGATGGGATTTCACCATGTTGGCCAGGCTAGTCTAGAACTCCTGACCTCGTAATCCACCTGCCTCGGCCTCTGAAAGTGCTAGAATTACAGGCATGAGACACCATGCCTGGCTTCTTTGTGTGTGTGTTTTTTGTTTTTGTTTTTTGTTTGCTTGTTTTTGTTTTTGCTTTTGTCTGTTTCTAGAGGCAGGGTCTCACTGTGTTGCCCAGGCTGGAGTGCAGTGGCACAATCACAGCCCACTGTGGCCTCGAACTGCTGAGTTCAGGCGATTCTCCCACCTCAGCCTCCTGAGTAGCCTTGATTACATGCATGCACCATCATGCCTGGCTAATTTTTGTATTTTTTGTGGAGAGGGGGTTTTGTCATGTTGCCCAGGCTGGTCTCAAACTCCTGGGCTCAAACGATCCTCCCATCTCGGCCTCCCACAGTGTTAGGGTTACAGTTGTGAAGGACCGTCCTGCCACAACTTGTTCTTGGAATGAATGAACAGATAAATGAATGACCTTCACTACATTCTTCACTACATTATGATTTTCCCGGGCCCGGGGAAATTGTGTTTTTATGGGCTCTTTTTTTTTTTTGAGACAGAGTCTCGCTCTGTCACCCAGGCTGGAGTGCTGTGGCCGGATCTCAGCTCACTGCAAGCTCTGCCTCCCGGGTTTATGCCATTCTCCTGCCTCAGCCTCCTGAGTAGCTGAGACTACAGGCGCCCGCCACCTCGCCCGGCTAGTTTTTTGTATTTTTTAGTAGAGACGGGGTTTCACAGGGTTAGCCAGGATGGTCTCGATCTCCTGACCTCGTGATCCGCCTGTCTCGGCCTCCCAAAGTGCTGGGATTACAGGCTTGAGCCACCGCGCCCGGCCCTAGTTTTTTGTAGTTTTTAGTAGAGACGGGGTTTCACCATGTTAGCCAGGATGGTCTTGATCTCCTGACCTCGTGATCCCCCCGTCTCGGCCTCCCAAAGTGCTGGGATTACAGGCTTGAGCCACCGCGCCCGGCCTTTTTTTTTTTTTTTTGAGACAGAGTCTCATTCTGTCACCCGGGCTGGAGTGTAGTGGTGCGATCTCGGCTCACTGCAACCTCCGCCTCCCGGGTTCACGTCACTCTCCCGCCTCAATCTCCCGAGTAGCTGGGACTACAGGCACCTGCCACCACACCCAGCTATTTATTTGTATTTTTAGTACAGACGGGGTTTCACTGTGTTGGCCAGGATGGTCTCGATCTCCTGACCTCGTGATCCGCCCGCCTCGGCCTCCCACAGTGCTGGGATTACAGGCGTGAGCCACCGCGCCCGGCCCTGTGGGCTCTTTCCTTCATAAAACATAGAATTCTTTAAAATGATCTTTCATGGGCTGGGTGCAGTGGCTCATGTCTGTAATCCCAGCACTTTGGGAGACTAAGGCGGGTGGATCACCTGAGGTCAGGAGTTCGAGACTAGCCTGGCCAACATGGCGAGAACCCATCTCTACTAAAAACACAAAAATTGGCCGGGCGCGGTGGCTCAAGCCTGTAATCCCAGCACTTCGGGAGGCTGAGACAGGTGGATCACAAGGTCAGGAGATCGAGACCATCCTGGCTAATACAGTGAAACCCCGTCTCTACTAAAAAAAAAAAAACAATACAAAAAACTAGCCAGGCGAGGTGGCGGGCGCCTGTAGTCTCAGCTACTCGGGAGGCTGAGGCAGGAGAATGGCATAAACCCGGGAGGCGGAGCTTGCAGTGAGCTGAGATCCGGCCACTGCACTCCAGCCTGGGCGACACAGCGAGACTCCGTCTCAAAAAAAAAACACACACACACACACACACACACACACACACACACAAAAATTACCTGGGCGTGGTGGTGTACGCCTGTAATCCCAGCTACTGAGGAGGCTGAGGCAGGAGAATCGCTTGAACTCAGGAGACAGAGCTTGCAGTGGGCCAAGATCATGCTACTGTACTCCAGCCTGGGCGACAGAGCGAGACTCTGTCTCAGAAAAAAACAAACTTGGCCGGGCGCGGTGGCTCACGCCTGTAATCCCAGCACTTTGGGAGGCCGAGACGGGCAGATCACGAGGTCAGGAGATCAAGACCATCCTGGCTAACACGGTGAAACCCCATCTCTACTAAAAATACAAAAAACTATCCGGGCGTGGTGGCGGGCGCCTGTAGTCCCAGCTACTCGGGAGGCTGAGGCAGGAGAATGGCGTGAACCCGGGAGGCGGAGCCTGCAGTGAGCTGAGATTGCGCCACTGCACTCCAGCCTGGGCGACAGAGCAAGACTTCGTCTCAAAAAAAAAAAAAAAACCCATTAATTAATTAATTAATTAATTATTAAAAAAAACTTATCTTTCATGGCTGCATAGGCACACAGATGAATAGAATCCAGGCTGGATGCATAACCTTATATTCATTATTATCATAGTTATACAAGGAATTAAACTTGAAATATTTCCATGAGCGCTAAGGGTCTCAGGAACCCTGTGCTGTGCCTCCTGTGGCTCTGGGAGATGTTAACTCTGCCTTGGGATTTGGAGGCTGAGGCTGAACACCTGCCTGGTATCCTTTCTCTCCGTCTAGTTCCACATTTTGAACCCTCTGTGGATCCTTCATTCCTCTTGGAAGCCTGGCTGCACTGAGTGGAAAGGCATCTTTTGAAAATCACCTGGTTCACTCTATTTAAAAGAATGGAGGCTGGGGCGGGGCGCGGTGGCTCACACTTGTAATCCCAGCACTTTGGGAGGCTGAGGTGGGCGGATCACCTGAGGTCAAGAGTTCGAGACCAGCCTGGCTAACATGGTGAAACCCTGTTTCTACTAAAAATACAAAAACAGTAGCCAGGCGTGGTGGAGGGTTCCCGTAATCCCAGCTACTTGGGAGGCTGAGGCAGGAGAATTGCTTGAACACGGGAGGCGGAGGTTGCGGTGAGTTGAGATTGTGCCCTTGCACTCCAGCTTGGGTGACAAGAGCAAAACTCCATCTCAAAAAAAAAAAAAAAGAATGGTGACTGGGCACAGTGACTCACACCTGCAATATTAGCACTTTGGGAGGCCGATGTGGGCAGATCACCTGAGGCCAGGAGTTCAAGACCAGCCTGGCCAACATGGTGAAACCTTGTCTCTACAAATACAAAAATACAAAAATTAGCCAGGCATGGTGGTGCACGCATGTAATCCCAGCTACTTAGGAGGCTGAGGTAGGAGAATTGCTTGAACCCAGGAGGCGGAGGTTACAGTGAGCTGAGATCACGCCACTGCACTCCAGACTGGGCAACTGAGTGATACTTTATCTCAAAAAGAAAAAAAGAAAAAAAAGAATGGAATTTCCACCAACAGAGACTTGCATGCTTCCTGTGACGGATGCCTCATTACCTTCACGTACTTGAGAGAAAGTACTTACAGAGGTCAAGCTGATCCCTGAAGATGCCCGGCTCTGCCCCTCTTTTTTTTTTTTTTTTAAAGACAGAATCTCTCTCTGTCGCCCAGGCTGGAGTGCAGTGGCACGATCTTGGCTCACTGCAAGCTCTGCCTCCCAAGTTCACGCCATTCTCCTGCCTCAGCCCCCCGAGTAGCTGGGACTACAGGCGCCCGCCACCACGCCCGGCTAATGTTTTGTATTCTTTTTAGTAGAAACGGGGTTTCACTCTGTTAGCCAGGATGGTCTCGATCTCCTGACCTCGTGATCCGCCCACCTCAGCTTCCCAAAGTGCTGGGATTACAGGCGTGAGCCACCGTGCCTGGCCTGCCCTCTGCCCTCTTTAGCATCCTCTGCCCTAGGGCAGGCCTGCCTAGGGAGATTTTGAGACCTGAATCTTGGGTCCTGCTGCTTCCACTCTTGTGTTTGGGAACCCCCTGCATGTGCGGTTGATGCTGTGGGAGGGCCCAGGTGACCCAGCTCTGAACCAATGCCAGAGACGTGTCAGGGAGAGCTTGGAGAGCTGAACTGATTTCCACCCCCTAGGCATCTTCTCTTCTTGGGCTAAAGCCCTGAGTCTCTCAGTCTTTCCCTGAAGGCTGCCCTATCCACTTTCCGTGTCTGGACATACTCTGGTTTGATACCTCCCCTGACTAATCAGTGGGTCCATAGCCTCCCCTATACTGGAGCTTCTACCTCTATTGATAAGACCTCAAGTTTGCACAGAATGTTCTCCTTTTCTCAAACGCCAGTTCCGCTTGGCTCACTAAGGAGCACCTCCTCTGCCTCTGACCTCTGCCCTCAGGCCCTTCTCCCACTCCCAGCTGTTCTTCACTTGCTGGGTGACTTTGAGCAAATCACTCAACTTCTCTAGGCCTTCAGTTTAATTGCCAAGTCCCAGCCTTTTTTCATCTGAAACCTGCTCCCTTCCCTGCACCTCCAAGTCTCCATCATCCCTCGTCTAGAAGTCGTCCCAGCCTTCCCTGGTCTCTGGCTGCCACATCAGCCCCCAGCCCACCCCTTCTCCCCACAGAAGCCCAAAGAAGCTTTAAAAATATAAAATAGGTCCCATCCTTCCTCTGCCTGCAGCCCTCCATGGCTCCCACCTTCCTTGGCATCATAGTTCAAGTCATCCGAGAGGCCATCAGGTCTGCACGACCTGCTCCATCCCTTCCCTGCCCTCTCCTCCTCCCTTTCTCCCCCTCCTCACTCTGGTCCAGCCACACAGGCCTCCTCACTGTTCCTCCAACAGGCCAGGCGCGGTCCTGCCCCAGGGCCTTTCCACATGCCACGCCCCATGCCTGGAACTCTCTTCCCATTTGTCTTTTCTGAATGAATTCTGTCATCCACCAGATCTCAGTTCAGATGTCACCTCCTCAGGAAAGCCCTCCCAGATTGCCTGGGCTCACTCAGGCCCCCAGCACCTTCTCACTGCTTCCTCCTATAATAGTAGTTCACTCCTACTTTGTGCACAATTTTTTTTTTTTTATTTTTTGAGACGGAGTCTTGCTTTGTCGCCCAGGCTGGAGTACGGTGGCGTGATCTCGGCTCACTGCAAGCTCCGCCTCCCGGGTTCATGCCATTCTCCTGCCTCAGCCTCCCGTATAGCTGGGACTACAGGCGCCCGCCACCACACCCGGCTAATTTTTTGTATTTTTAGTAGAGACGGGGTTTCACCGTGTTAGCCAGGATGGTCTTGATCTCCTGACCTCATGATCCGCCCGCCTCGGCCTCCCAAAGTGCTGGGATTACAGGCGTGAGCCACCGCACCTGGCCCGTGCACAAATATTTTTATCTTCTGTCTCCCGTCCTGGGACATTTGCCCCAAGAAGGCAGGGACATTTTTCCATCTGGGTCACTGCTGTGTCCCCTGTATGGAGAAATGGGGCCTGGGGTGCAGCGAGTACTCGCGGTTGTATGAGGAATGAAAAGTGAAACCAATGCGTGACGCTCCCCAGGGCTGTGGGAAAGGTCTCTCTGTCCTTGTAAACCCCAAGACTTTGGTGCTCAGAGACTAAGGAAACGGCCGCAGATGCTCTGACCCCACCTGAAGCAGACACACCCCAGAGACAGCAGCTATGAGAGGTCACAGCAGGTCATGAGGTGCCATGTCCCACCTCGAGGCCTAACTTTCCTTGGCAACCCACAGAGCACCTGCCCGTGAAACCCGATAAGTCTAGGCTGCACACCATTTCCCTGGTGGGAGAACCTGCGGACCAGAGAGGGTAAGCCACTGTCCCAAGGTCACACAGCAAGCCCAGGTTCAAACTCTCGTCTATGTGCAGAACCGTGTTGACGGGTTTTCAGGTTCCCCATGGATGACAGGCCAGCTCCCAGACAGCTGGACGGACCGACGAACCGAGAGGCGGACAGTGTGACAGTCTCACGTGGACCCCAAGAGCCGTGGACACTGGCCCCCAGCCAGGCTCCATACCTGTGCCCTGTCTTACACCCAGAGCTGCCCCGGAATTGCTTCTTACCCCATCCGGCTGGGTCCCAGTTTCAAGGGACGTGGCCTTAACCACCCCCCACCACCACCACTGGAAGCTTCCGGAAGGGTGCCCAATCTGGTAAGGGTGATGCCATAGTCCTCCTCTGGGCCAAAGCAGGCAACAGCCCCACCCTACCTTCCCTTGGCCCTTGGCCGTCATCCAGCCAGAGCGGGGAGGTGTCCACCCAGTTTTCTGGGACCACAGGGCACAGAGGCAGGCGGGGGCTTGGCTGGGGTCACACAGCAGCCCAGACCCTGGGTCTCACACTCCCCAGCCCCCCCACCCTCAGAACATCCCATCACAGGCCCTGGGCCCAGCACAAGCATCTCCAGGACCCCTGATCCTCTGCAAAACCATCCAAGGAAACGGCCACCCTGGTGCCCTCGTGGGCGACAGAAACGGGCACTTTCGGGCCCTCAGCCGTGCCTGGGCAGCCCCGGACTCGTCTCCAGGTGGAAGAAGCAGGAATTATTGTCCTTTCCATGGTCTGGGCTCGGTTTCACCACCTCTGACCACCTTCCCTGACTTCACAGTTCCCCAGTGAGGGGGTCACCCCCGCACCCAACCACGCCTGGCGGGAGAAGCCTCCTCGGCCAGCCGGCGGCCCCCTCCTGCCCCCGGCCCCGGGCCACAGCGGGCCCCGCTCCACTCACCATCCACCACATTTTAGCCGTCGTGTCGTAGCACAGTTGCCATTTGACCGAAGTCTCTCCTGGCTTGCTGGACACGGGGGGCCCGGGCACCTCCATGCTGGCGCGGACGGCAAGGGCAGCCCGGAATCGCCTTATGGGGACCGGAGCGCGGGCTGGGCCGTCCGCCTGGGATGCAGGTCTGGCCACCAGGCTTCCATGATGCGGTCACACAAGGGGCTTTTCTCTGGGGAGTCGGAGGAGGGTGCCAGGGACACTGGGAGCTGGAGAGCATAGACCAGAGAGTGAGATAGAGAGAGAGAGACAGACAGACAGACAGAGACAGAGAGAGAGGAGAGAGAGGCAGGAGGGCTTGGGATGCGTTAATCTGAGACACACCAGGCCACTCTCAACTAAGTGACCACCCACAGCCCGGGGAGGCTGTCACAGGCTGTGTGTGTGTGTGTGTGCATGTGTGTGCGTGTGCAGCAGCCGTTGGTGCAATCAGACGGGACCATGGATTTGTGAATGAAGCTCAAGCTCTGATTGGAAAATCCCCCCTCCCGCCTCCCCGGAAGGAGCATGGCTTCTCCCGCCTGCCCACCACCTCCATCAGGGACAGACGGATGCGCAGGACCCGGCAGCCTGGGGCGGGAGGGGGACCCCTCCCACCGACACCCCCCCTCACCCACCTCCGCTTCCCAGATGCCAGCCGGGAGGGCGCCCCTGTGAGCATGCTTCAAGGCCTCCGTTAGCTCCGGGAAGGGCTCGGCTGTCTCCATGGGACCCTGGAGGGGTAAGTCTTTTTTTTTTTGAGACAGAGTTTCACTCTTGTCGCCCAGGCTAGAGTGCAATGGCGCGATCTCAGCTCACTGCAACCTCTGCCTCCCAGGTTCAAGCGATTCTCCTGCCTCCCAGGTTGAAGCGATTCTCCTGCCTCAGCCTCCCGGGTAGCTGGGATTACAAGCACCTGGCACTACACCCGGCTAATTTTTGTATTTTTAGTAGAGATGGGGTTTTGCCACGTTCGCCAGGCTGATCTCAACCTCCTGACCTCAGGTGATCCGCCCGCCTCGGCCTCCCAAAGTGCTGGGATTACAGGTGTGAGCCACTGTGCCTGGTCAAATCAAGGTACAAAGGATAAGTCTTGAGAGAGAAGATAGGAAAGGGTCTCTCTGCATGCAGGAAGGGGGTGGGGTAGGAAGCCCCTGGCTTTGGAAAGAGGAGGCCTGGTGTTGGTGTTCTGGCTGTGTGATTTTGGATGAATTGCTAGATCTCTCTGGGCTTCAGTCTCTCTCTTGAAAATGGCAAGAAGGCCGGGTGCAGTGGCTCACGCCTATAATCCCAGCACTTTGGGAGGCCAAGGCAGGAGGATCACTTGAGCTCAGGAGTTTGAGACCAGCCTGGGCAACATAGCAAGACCCCGTCTGTACAAAAAATAAATGTATACCTGGGCATGGTGGCTCACGCCTGTAATCCCAACACTTTGGGGCAGCCGAAGCCAGCAGATCATTTGAGATCAGGAGTTCGAGACCAGCCTGGCCAACCCATCTGTATAAAAACACAAAATAATTAGCTGGGCATGATGGTGCTCACCTGTAATCCCAGTTACTTGGGAGGCTGAGGCACAAGAATCACTTGAACCTGGGAGGTGGAGGTTGCAATGAGCTGAGATTGCACCATTGCACTGCAGCCTGGGCGACAAGAGTGAGACTCTGTCTCAAAAAAAAATAATAATAAAATAGGCCGGGCGCGGTGGCTCAAGCCTGTAATCCCAGCACTTTGGGAGGCCGAGACGGGCGGATCACGAGGTCAGGAGATCGAGACCATCCTGGCTAATATGGTGAAACCCTGTCTCTACTAAAAAATACAAAAAACTAGCCGGGCAAGGTGGCGGGCGCCTGTAGTCCCAGCTACTCGGGA
>NC_045454.1:49503833-49504110 GCF_002776525.5 Piliocolobus tephrosceles
AGCGAGACTCCGTCTCAAAAAAAAAAAAAAATAAATAAATAAAATAATAAAATAAAATAAAAGTATAAATAATTTAAAAAAGAAAACAGCAAATAGTTGCTGAGAACAAGGGTGGGACAAGATGTAAACCTCACAGAAGGGGATGTGACTGTCACTATTTTTTTTTGCTTTTTCCTGAGATGGAGTCTCACTCTGTCACCCAGGCTGGAGTGCAGTGGCAGGATCTCGGTTCACTGCAACCTCTGCCTCCCAGGTTCAAGCAATTCTCCTGCCTCAG
>NC_045454.1:49504210-49520035 GCF_002776525.5 Piliocolobus tephrosceles
TTTTTTTTTTTTTTTTTTTTGAGACAGAGTCTTGCTCTGTCGCCCAGGCTGGAGTGTAGTGGCCGGATCTCAGCTCACTGCAAGCTCCGCCTTCCGGGTTCACGCCATTCTCCTGCCTCAGCCTCCCAAGTAGCTGGGACTACAGGCGCCCGCCACCACGCCCGGCTAGTTTTTTGTATTTTTTAGTAGAGACGGGGTTTCACCATGTTAGCCAGGATGGTCTCGATCTCCTGACCTCATGATCCGCCCATCTCGGCCTCCCAAAGTGCTGGGATTACAGGCTTGAGCCACCGCGCCCGGCCTAATTTTTGTATTTTTAGTAGAGACAGGGGTTTGTCATCTTGGCCAGGCTGGTCTTGAACTCCTGACCTCGTGATCCACCTGCCTCGGCCTCCCAAAGTGCTGGGATTACAGGCGCAAGCCCCCGCGCCCGGCGGTATTTTATCTTCTCCTTTCTTCTCCCAGCCTCCAAGCGGAGACAAGTTGGGGGGTTTGGGTGGCGTGGGTCGGGGGAGCTCCTTCTATTTCATAAGGTAACAGTTGCTGTGCATTTATGGAGCACAAAGTGTATGCCCAAGCGAGGCGAGAAGGGGCTGGTCACCAGTGTGTGTGTGTGGGCTGGATGTCCTGGCCCGCAGGCAGCAGGAGGGGCTGCAGATAGACTACAGGAAGAACTTCCCTGGGGAGGGACTGCCCCTTAGCTCTGAAATGGCAGTGACAGGGCGTGCCCAGAACTCCTCTGGCCTCTGCTTTTCCGTGTCCACTCTGAGTGCTCGCAGGGAAATGGAGGCAGAGCAGCTGCTGCGGGACATGAATGAGGACCAGGCTCCTCGCTGTGGAGTTGGGGCTGAGGAAGGGGTGGAGTGCTGGGGAACGTGGCCGCCCCAGTCTCGTCTCCTCTGCTCGGTCGCCAGCACTGTGGGGGGATCTTCCTAAAGCGCCAGCTGTGGCTGGTTCCCTCCTCTCTCAGCCTCCCTTGGTGGTCTCCAACATAAGAACCTGATGGAGACTGGACCCAGCTTCCCGCTCGTCCCTGCTCTCTCACTAATGCATCTCACTTTCCCACTTCCTGACGATGCCATGTTCTTCTACAGCTCCAGGCCTTTGCCTCTGCCTGGTACGCCTTTCCTCTTTGCACAACCTAGCGACTCCTATGCATCCGTCAAAACCCAGCTCCGACCTTGCCCCTCACCCTTGAGGACAGAGACTAAGGGAAACAGAGATACAGAGACAAATGGAGGGACAGAGGTAGAGGAAGAGAGACAGAGAGAGAAAGGCAAGACACCCAGCCACACCCGCTGTCTGGACCACAGGCTCTGAGTTCCCACCCTGAAAAGCCTGGGTTAGCAGCCACATTCTGCTCGATAGGAAGGTTTCCATAAGACCCAGCCCTAACCCTGAGGAATTGAGATCCAGTACGGCCTCCCCCAGCCTGGCGGGGCTCCTGGAGGGCAGGACCCACATCTGAACCCTCACCGGGACCCCAGCGTCCCCTGGGACTCAGCCGTGCAAACAGTATGCACCCACAATGCTTGACAGGGCAGGTGTATGGGAGAGACCCTATCATTTGAATCATCGATATTAATAGCAATGGCTTGGTGGCTGCAGTGGCTCACACCTATAATCCCAGCACTTTGGGAAGCCGAGGTGGGTGGGTCACTTGAGGCCAGGAGTTCGAGACCAGCCTGGCAAACATGGCAAAACCCCATCTCTACTAAAAATACAAAACTTAGCCGGGCATGGTGGTGCACACCTGTAATCCCAGCTACTCAGGAGGCTGAGGCAGGAGAATTGTTGGAATCCAGGAGGCAGAAGTTGCAGTGAGCTGAGATCGTGCCACTGCACTCCAGCCTGGGTGACAGAGCGAGACTCTATCTCAAAATAAAAATAAAATAAAACAGCTGGGCATGGTGGTTCAAACCTGTAATCCTAGCACTTTGGGAGGCCGGGGCAGGTGGATCATGAAGTCAAGAGATAGAGACCAACCTGGCCAACATGGTGAAACCCCATCTCTACTAATAATACAAAAATTAGGCCGGGCGCGGTGGCTCAAGCCTGTAATCCCAGCACTTTGGGAGGCCGAGACGGGCGGATCATGAGGTCAGGAGATTGAGACCATCCTGGCTAACATGGTGAAACCCCGTCTCTACTAAAAAAAAAAATACAAAAAAATTGGCCGGGCGAGGTGGCGGGCGCCTGTAGTCCCAGCTACTCGGGAGGCTGAGGCAGAAGAATGGCGTAAACCCGGGAGGCGGAGCTTGCAGTGAGCTGAGGTCCGGCCGCTGCACTCCAGCCTGGGCGACAGAGCGAGACTCTGTCTCCAAAAAAAAAAAAAAAAAAAAAAAAATTATCCAGGTATAGTGGCACGCACCTGTAGTTTCAGCTATTCAGAAGGCTGAGGCAGGAGAATCACTTGAACCCAGGAGGCGGAGGTTGCAGTGAGCCGAGATCATGCCATTGCACTCCAGCCTTTGCGTCAGCATGAGACTCCGTCTCAAACAAACAAATAAATAAATGAATAAAATAAAGTACCCCCCCGGGGCTCCAGAGGTCTCTTTCCTGCTTTTTCTTCCAAGCACTGATGACCATTGCCTATTTCTTGCCTGTCTCCCCCAGTGGGGTGTTGATTTCAGGAGGGTCGAGAACTGTGTTGATCTCATTCACTGCTTTGGCCTCAGTGCCTGGAACAGTGCCTGGCTCAGACTAGGCACTCAGTAACAGATCTGTGGAATGCACAAATGTATGCATGAATAGAAAGTCAGGGTTTTGCAAATATTGGAGTTTCCTGCTGATTTTCACAAAAGGCATTTTCATCCTGGCACTAAAGATGGAGGCCTGGCAAAGGACTGGCTCGTGTGTGGGGAGGGGCGAGGGGAAGGGCCTGGCGTGAGCTTTCCTGGCCCTAGTGGGGCCATGCCTCGGCCATCCTGCCCAGCTGAGGCCAGCAAAGCCCGGCCCAGCGGACGCAGTTCGCCCACATGGAGGCCCCCGCCTCGTCACTATAATTTGCCTCAGTACCTTGTGGTTGTAGGAGACAATTACCCCACAGATGTGTGGTTGGAGTCAGGCATTCAGACGGCGGGTCAGAGCCCGGGCCTTGGCGGAAGGCAGATGTGGGAGGCAACCTTCAAACGGGAAGGGAGGAAAGAAACAGAGAGAGACATCACGGAAAGAGATGAGAGGCGGAGAAACAGATATGCACAGAGAGGCAGGGAAAGACAGAGATACAGAGACATGCAGAAAGGATACAAGAGAGAGACAGAGGAGAGAGAGACAGAGACAAAGACACAGGCAAGGAGAGACACTGAGATTTAGAGGGAGATAAACAGAGATTGAGAAAGACGGAGATATAAAGATAATGAGATAGACAGGGAGAGAGTTAGAGAGAGAGAAAGACAGTGAGAAAGACAGATGGGAAAGATAAGACACCCAGCCATGCCCAGTCAATGGGGTGGGCTGTGGACTGTCCACTGTGTAGCTCAGCCTATGTCCCTACCAGAGACGCCCAACTGATCAGCCACATTTTCCACTCCGAGAACTGAGGCCCAAGAGGGTCAACCCAGGGATCAAAACTGCAGCAGCTGCTGAGCTGGGCCAGCACGTGGATCTTCCTGAGAACCCTCTGTCTGTACCGTACCCCCCACCCTGGTTCCTATCCCCCAATACCAAGGACAGAGGACCCAGGTCTACACATCATATTTTTTTTCTTTTTTTTTTTTTTTTAAGGTGGAGTTTCACTCTTGATGCCCAGGCTGGAGTACAATGATGCGATCTCAGCTCACCACAACTTCCGCCTCCCAGGTTCAAGCAATTCTCCTGCCTCAGCCTCCTGAGTAGCTGGGATTACAGGCACCTGCCACCATGCGTGGATAATTTTTGTATTTTTAGTAGAGACGGGATTTCACCTTGTTGGCCAGGCTGGTCTCGAAACCCTGACCTCAGGTGATACACCCGCCTCAGCCTCCCAAAGTACTGGGATTACAGGCATGAGCCACGGCACCTGGCCTGGTCTACAAGTCTTTACCCGCTCCATGCCACAGTTTCCCTAGCTGAAAAACCAATAGTCCAGATTAGGGCAGCCTGTCAAGGCTGTCACTCGCAGACCACCCTTCTCATTTTGTCTGTGTCCAAGTATTAGTGAAGATTTTTCTTTGGATTAAACTGTTTGTTTTCAAAGACTTAGATATATGTAAAGAGAAAAGAATAACGCCTCCCCAGCACTATAGTCTGCCGTGAGTCGAGGGCAGGTCCAAAGATAAATGCAGTAAAAACCTCCTCAACCTTATCATACTTTAACCAAATACTAAGCCCAAAGCCTGCTCTGTTTGTAAAAAAGATAAGCAAGAATTAGAGAGGCGTTAAAGACAGGTTAGGAGCATCCAGGAGCTGCAGGTGAAGAGCAGGTGATCTAACACAGGTGTAAGTAGAATCCCAGAGGAGAAGGAAGACTACGGCAGCTGAATGTTTTCACAGAGAATGGTCAATAATTTTCACAGATCCAGGAGGCTCAGAAAACACCAAACAAAATAAATATCCTCTAAGAGACATACCTAGACATATATTCAAAATGCAGAAAATTAAAAATAAAGAAAAAAATAGTTTTTGAAATGGAGTCTCACTCTGTCATGCAGACTGGAGTGCAGTGGCACAACCTCAGCTCACTGCAACCTCCACCTCCCGGATTCAAGTGATTCTCCTGTGTCAGCATCCTCAGTAGCTGGGATTACAGGTGCCTGCCTGGTTACCATGGCCGGCTAATTTTTGTATTTTTAGTAGAGATGGGGTTGCACCATGTTGGCCAGGCTGGTCTCGAACTCCTGACCTCATGATCCGCCCACCTCAGCCTCCCAAAGTGCTGAGATTACAGGCATGAGCCACCTCACCTGGCCAAAAGAAAATTATTGAAGGCAGCAGAGGGGGGCTAAGAAAAGACCCACTGCATTCAGAAAAGGAACAGAGAGTTGGGAGAGAATAACAGGTTAGGTGTGCTGTAATTCTAACAACACTTTGGGCGGCAGAAGTGGGAGGATTGCTTGAGGTCAGGAGTTTGAGACCAGCCTGGGCACCATGGCGAGACCCCCACCTCTACAAAAAGTTTTAAAATCATCTGGGCATGGTGATGTGCACCTATAGAGTCCCAGCTACTTGGGAGGCTGAGGTGGGAGGATCACTTGAGCCTAGGAGGTCGAGGCTGCAGTGAGCCGTGATCATACCACTGCACTTCAGCCTGGGTAACAGCGCAAGACCCTAGAGAGAATTAGAGAGAGAGACAGTGACAAAGACAGATGGGAAAAAACAAGACACCCAGTCATGCCCAGTCAATGGGTTGGGCTGTGGACCATCCGCTGTGTAGCACAACCTATGCCCCCACCAGAGATGCCCAGTTGACCAGCCACATTTTCCACTCTGAGAACTGAGGCCCAAGAGGATCACTTCAGTGATCAAAACTGCAGCAGCCACTGAGCTGGGCCAGCACCTGGATCTTTGTGAGGATCCTCCGTCTGCACCACACCCCCCACCCTGACCACCCTGGTTCCTATAACACTAAAAATGCTAAAATGCCAAAAAAAAGAAGGAAAAAAAAAAAGAAAGAAAGAAAGGAAAAAGGAAAAAGAATAACAGCAGACTTCTCATCTGAAACCATGCCAGTAAGTAGACAATGGAGTAACATCTTTAAAGTATTGGCAGAAAAACACTGTCAACTCAGAATTCTATACCCAATGAAATCATTCACAAATAAAAGAAAAATGGAGACTTTTTTTTAGCAAACAAAAACAGAAAATTTATGATTAGCAAGAAACTCACTTTAAATATAAAGATAACTATAAGTTAAAAGTAAAAGAAATGGCCAGGCATGGTGGCTCACACCTGTAATCCCAGCACGTTGAGAGGCCACGGCAGGAGAATCACGAGGTCAGGAGTTTGAGACCATCCTGGCCAATAAGGTGAAACCTCCCCATGGGTGCTCTCCCATATGGGCACCCAGTTCCTATTTTTTAATTATATTCACCAAAATAAGCCAGAAAACAAACCTTAATACATTTAAGAGCGTTCAAATCATCCAAATTTTGTTCTCTAACCAAAATAAAATTAGATTAGATATCCCATTCTCTCTCTTACTCTCCCATTTCTCCCTTCACCTGCTCCCTCACTTCATCCTCCTGGTCACTCCCACCCACTTCTCCCTCATCTCCATCCTCTCTTTTGCTACCTACGCTTCCACTTGCCCCCTTGCCCCTCCCCTCTGTCCCCACCCACCTGCTTTCCATCCCCTCTGTCCTCTCTCTCATCTCCCCCTTGCCCTCCCAAAAAAGAAGAAGAAAATCACAAAAATATTATGTAAAAAGGCCCGGTGTGGTGGCTCATGCCTGCAATCCCAGCACTTTGGGAGGTTGAGGCAGGTGGATCACTTGAGGTCAGGAGTTTGAGACCAGCCTGGCCAACACTGTGAAACCCCGTCTCTACTAAAAATACAAAAATTAGCTGGACGTGGTGGTGCATACCTGTAATCCCAGCTACTTGGGAGGCTGACTGAGGCTGGAGAATCGCTTGAACCCAGGAGGTGGAGGTTGTAGTGAGCCAAGGTTGTGCCACTGCACTCCAGTCTGGGTGACAGAGAGAGATTCTGTCTCAAAACAAACAAAACAAATACACACACACACACACACACACACATACACACACACACACACGCACACACATACTTACATACATATATGTTTTTAAAAATCTCCAAATATTTGGGAATTAAACAAATAATTCTTAATAACCTAGATCAAAGAACTCATAAGAGAAACAAGAAAATATTTAAAATTCAATGATAATAAATTAAATATTATACATCAAAATTTGTGAGATGCAGTTAAAACAGTGTTTAGAAGAAAAATTATAGCATTAAATGCTTATTTTTTAAAGTCTCAAATCAATAATCTAAACTTCCACCTTAATAAACTAGAAAAGTGGCCAGGCACGGTGGCTCACACCTGTAATCCCAGCATTTTGGGAGGCCAAGGCAAGAGGATCGCTTGAGCCTAGGAGTTTGAGACCAGCCTGGGCAACATAGTAAAACCTCATCTCTTTAAAACATAAAAAAAAATTAAAAGAAAATTAAAAATGCAAATGTGATTGCCCCCTCTGCTCCAATTAAAAACTCTCTTATGGGCCGGATGTGGTGGCTCACACCTGTAATCCCAGCACTTTGGGAGGCCAAGGCGGGTGGATCATGAAGTCAGGAGATTGAGATCATCCTGGCTAACATGGTGAAACCCTGTCTCTACTAAAAATACAAAAAAAAAAAAAAAAAAAAAAATAGCCGGGCGTGGTGGTGCGCACCTGTGGTCCCAGCTACTTGGGAGGCTGAACCAGAAGAAACTCTTGAACCTGGGAGGCAGAGGTTGCAGTGAGCCAAGATCACACCACTGCACCTGCCCACACGACAGAGCGAGACTTTATCTAAACAAACAAACAAACAACAAAAAACCTCTTATGACTCCCTAGTGCCTTTGAGATAAAGACCAATGTGGGTCTGGAGGAGGTCCCGCGAAAGCCGCCTCGAGTGTGCTCTGCGGCTGCTGGTCCCAGTATGGTCGACGACGCTGGTGCTGCTGAGTCCCAGCGGGGCAAACAGACCCCGGCCCACTCCCTGGAGCAGCTGCGTAGGTTACCACTTCTGCCGCCGCAGGTTCGCATCCGCCCTTGGTGGTTTCCGGTGTAGGAACTGAGAGACCCTTTGGTGTTCTACCTGGAGGCATGGCTGGCGGACGAGCTCTTTGGCCCCGACAGAGCCATGATTCCAGAAATGGAGTGGACGAGCCAGGCCCTGAGACAGTGGACATAGTGGACTCTGGGAACCTAATCGAAATCACCGTTTTTGGACGGCCCAGTGTACAGAATCGGGTGAAGAGCATGCTCCTGTGCCTGGCATGGTTTCACCAAGAACATCGTGCCCGATCTGAGATGAAACACCTTGAGAAGAACTTGAAGGCCCATGCCTCAGACCTCCACTCTCCCCAGGATCCTGTTGCTTAAGACAACATAGTTACTGTCGGGAACATCTTAAGAACTTTTTCTGCTAAAGTTGAAGAGAAGCAAGTATAGCATTCCTAAATCCCTGCATTTCTTTTTCCTGTGTCTTGATGGAATGTGGTTTATTTTGTTGCAAGAGTGAGCTTGAACTATTCTAATAAAGAAATGGCTGTTTTGCCAATGGCATTAAGATCTTCACACACTCATAATAAAGCAAATTTATAAAAGAAAGAAAAAAAAAAAGACCAATGTCTTCACCTGGTATCTGCAGCCTATGACACCTGTGCAGTCAGACCTCTGCTAACTTCCCACCTCTGCTCACCCCTGACTGTCCTGTGAGTAGAAAGGGGATGGGAAGAAGTTTACAGGTTTTGAGGAAAAACAAGGAGGCCCGTGTGGCTTCAACAGATTGAGTGAGGGGGAGAGAGGAGGAGGGCAGGGCAAGGAGGAGACAGGGACGGTCTTGCAGGCCTTAGAGGTCACAGGGAGGCTTTGACCCAGAGGAAGGTGGGAGCCATGGAGTGCTGTGGGCAGAGGAGGGACAGGCCCTAACTCGGGTGCTCACAGCCCCCCTCTGGTGGCTGCTGCAGGGAGGACAGACTGTGGGGAAGAGGGTGGAGCCTAGGACCAAGGAAGAGACAACTGCACAGGTCCAGGTGGGCAACCATGGAGCTGGACCCAGGCAGAGGAGCAGGAAGAAGTGAGCGTTTGAGGATGGAATAGTGAGGACAGGGGCGATAGGACCTGCTGATAGATTGGAGTTGAGCAAGAAACAAAAGATCCAGGAGAGCATCAAGGTTCGGCTCCAGCACCGGGAAGAATGGAACTGCCATCAGCTGAGATGCAGACGACGAGGGAGGAGCAGGATTGGGGACGAAGGACAGAGTGTTGTCCTGAGTAGCAACCCCTTAGCTGTCAGAGATTAGGGTTGGGTTCATTTGAGGCTTTGATGGAGGATAGACAGGCAGAAAAAGCTCAGGCCCTTGTCCCCAGTGATCCCTGCACGGAAGCCCCTCCGACCAGAGCCGGGAGCTGTCCGCGACCCCCGGTGCTGAAGCTCCCATTCTAAGCAGGAACTCCGGCGCCCCCGCTGGAGTAAAGTGCCTGGCATGGAGTGAACGCTCAAAATGGATCCCTGGATTTCACCCAGGGTGGCAAAGCGATTTCAGCGTCATTGTTCTGCACTGGTTTCTATGTCCCTGACGACCCAACCTGCATTTTACAGATATGCAAACTAAGACCATGAGAGGCTGCTGCACCTTTAAAAATCAAGCAATGCATCACGTTTTTATTATTATTATTACCCAGGCTGGAGTGCAATGGCACGATCTCGGCTCACTGCCACCTCCGCCTTCCAGATTCAAGCGATCCCCCTGCCTCAGCCTCCCAAGTAGCTGGGATTACCGGCGTCTGCCACCACACCTGGCTAATTTTTGTATTTTTAGTAGAGATGGGGTTTCACCATGTTGGCCAGGCTGGTCTCGAACTCCTGACCTCAGGTGATCTGCCCGCCTCGGTTTCCCAAAGTGCTGGGATTACAGGCGTGAGCCACCGCGCCCGGCTGTGTAATGCATCACTTTTGACGTCACAATCAACTAGGCTCTGAAGACAGATCCGAGTTCAGGCTGTGGATTGGCTGATCCCTCATGAATATGTAGATTACCCTCACCTTCACCTCGCTCTGGTAGGTTCAGAAAAGAGAGGGCGGGGAGAGGAGGCGGGGCTGGGGGCGGGGCTGGAAACGGTTTCTGCCAGGATTGGGGCAAGTAGTGGGGCGGGGCGAGGCACTGTGGACCTGGTCGAAAGTTTTGTACATTTCGTTCCCCGCCTTCTCCCCAGTACCTTTCTACAACAGCTCCTAGTACCCAGTAGGTGCTTCATAAATGTTTATCAAACATGGAATCCAGTAGGAGTGATGCCTGAGAGTTCACTTTTCTGACTGGGGAGGAGGTCCTATTTTGCCTTATAACGTGACAGGATCATTGGTATCTTTCATCTTGATCTGCCTAGATCTGGATGTTTGCATAATAACCTGAGCCCCAGCCGGGCGCGGTGGCTCAGGCCTGTAATCCCAGAACTTTGGGAGGCGGAGGCAGACGGATCACGAGGTCAGGGTTCGAGACCAGCCTGACCAATATGGTAAAACCCCGTCTCTACTAAAAATACAAAAATTAGCCGGGTGTGGTGGCACGCACCTGTAATCCCAGCTACTTGGGAGGCTGAGGCAGGAGAATTGCTTGAACCTAGGAGGTGGAGGTTGCAGTGAACTGAGATCATGCCACTGCGCTCCAGCCTGGGCGACAGAGTGAGACTCCATCTCAAACAACCAACCAAAAATTATGTATATATGTACATATATATAGACACACACACATGTATATACACACACATGTGTATATGTACATACACACACACACACATATATATATATCATGAGCCCCGTCTTACAGATGAGGAAACTGAGGCTTGGAGAGAGACTGCAAGGCTTAAGGGCACGCATGTCTTAGGTCAATCAGCAAATATTGAGGACCCAGAGGTGAGAGACTCCAGCTCCCTTGGTCGTGGGACTCAGCTTCTATTTCACCCTCAGTTTTACCCACACACACCCTGCTTCAGTCCTTTGTGTGGTTTTGAGGCCACGATTGAAGGGCTCTCTGTTTTCTAACTCGGATTCTAGGTAATTCCTACTTCTTTTATTATAATTATAATTATAATAATTATTATTATTATTAATTTTTGAGATGGAGTTTTGCTCTTGTTGCCCAGGCTGGAGAGCAGTGGCACCATCTCGGCTCACCGCAATCTCCATCTCCCGGGTTCAAGCTATTTTCTTGCCTCAGCCTCCCTAGTAGCTGGGATTATAGGCATGCATCACCACGCCTGGCTAATTTTGTATTTTTAGTAGAGACAGGGTTTCTCCATGTTGGTCTAGCCAGTCTCGAACACCCGACCTCAGGTGATCCGCTCACCTTGGCCTCCCAAAGTTCAGGGATTACAGGCGTAAGCAACCGCGCCCGGCCGGTGATTCCTACTTCTACACCCGTCTTTGGTCACGCTATACCCTGTGCCTAGCAGGTCAGGAGTGTCTCCATCCCAACCCAGCATCTCCGACCTCCAGGGTGGGAACGGAGTGTTTCAGGCTGGGGAAACCACACATGCAAAAGCCTGGCAGCCGAACCACATTCAGTTACTGGAGAGAATAGCGGAGGAGGCTCAGGGCCCACCCTGCAGGCTAGAAGGTTTGCACTGGGCAACTTTTGCGTCCCAGGAGAGAAGACAGGGCGTCCCCTTACCATCTCCCTCCGGGCTCAATAAATGCTTGCACATTTCAAGTCAAGGCACCGAGCCTGAACGAAGACATGGGCCTTTGCTGTCCCCTGCTGGTCGCTGGGGAGAAAGCATCTGGAAAGTGATTTAAAAAAACAAAAAACAAAAAAAACCAAGAGTCTCGTTCTGTCTCCCAGGCTCGAGCGCATTGGTGGGAACTCGGCTCACGGCAACCGCCGCCTCCTGGGCTCAAGCGATTCTCCTGCCTCAGCCTCTCGAGTAGCTGGGATTACGGGTGCGCACCACCACACCCGGCTAATTTTTTGCATTTTTAGTCGAGATGGGGTTTTGCCATATTGTCCAAGCTGGTCTCGAACTCCTGATCTCAAGTGATCCGCCCGCCTCGGCCTCCCAAAGTGCTGGGATTACAGACGTGAGCCACCGCTCCTGGCCGGAAAGTGAATTTTTAAGGGTCGATTTATTTTAAAACTTCTACAGTGCTTTCTCCGGGCCAGGAAGGACTTTATAAATATTAACGCTTTGTGGGCTGGATTGGCCTCATTTTCCAGAGAGAGAGAAACTTATCCAGAGGATTCAGCTGCTGGTTCAAAGTCACACAGCCATTAAATGTTATAACCCGGTTTCAAACCTGGGACAGTCTGGTTCTAAACTCAACCATTATGCTTTTAGTACATTTATTAATAGTAAGCAGGTATGATGTGCTGGACAACAGGGAACAGAAAAACAAAACTCGGTCAGACGTAAGGGCACATACCTGTAATCCCAGCACTTTGGGAGGCCAAGGCAGGAGGATTGCTTGAGCCCAGGAGTTTGAGGCCAGCCTGGGCAACATAATGAGGCCCCGTCTCTACAAAAAATACCAAAAAAAATTAGCCAGGTGTGATGGCATGTGTCTGTGGTCCCAGACACTTGGGAGGCTGAAGCAGGACGATTGCTTGAGCCCAGGAGTTGGAGGCTTCAGTGAGCTATGATTGTGCCACTGCACTCCAGCCTGGGTGACAGAAGGAGGCCCTGTCTCAACATAAAAACAGGCTGGGCGTGGTGACTCAAGCCTGTAATTCCAGCGTTTGGGAGGCTGAGGCTGGTGGATCAGCTGAGGTCAGGGGTTCGAGACCAATCTGGCCAATATGGTGAAACTTTGTCTCTACTAAAAAAATACACACACACACACACACACACACACACACAAATTAGCTGGGCCTGGTGACCCATGCCTGTATTTTTCAGCTACTCAGGAGGCTTAGGCAGGAGACTTGCTTGAACCCTAGAGGTGGAGGTGGCGGTGAGCCGATATCGCATCACTGCACTCCAGCCTGGGCGACAGAGTGAGACTCTGTTTCAAAATAAATAATAAATAATGATTATAAATGATAATAATATAACAATAAATATAACTAATAATAATAATAAATAATTAATGAACAATTTTGGAGAAAAAAACACAACATTAAAACAAAGCCAAACACACTGTGCACTCATCCCATCCCGTCGTGAAACCCGCAAGGTTGTGTCCGGTAGGCAGACATCAAACAAGCCAGCCCATACATAAGCAGGGGGTTATAACTGTGATCCCTGCAGTGAATGAGAGGGGAGGGGAACCGAGGCAGGGGTTAACGGGGCACAAGTTCCAATCCTGGCTCCACCATGTACCAACTGTGTGGCCTTGGGTTCACCTCTGCACAAACCTGCCCCTCCGTTTTCTCATCGGCAAAGTGAGAATTATAATTGAAACCTACATTGTTGGCTGGTTGGTTGTGATGAGGACCAAAAGAGTTGATCACAAGCTGCACATAGCGGGTGGTCAACAGACGTAAGGCATTACTGTGTGGCTGTAGCGTGCTTTGGGGGAAAGGAAACTACCAGAGTTGTAAAGAGTAAATGTATGCATTGGGCACAGTGGCTCACGCCTCTAATCCCAGCACTTTGGAAGGCCCAGTGGGGGAGGCTTGCTTGAGCCCAGGAGTTCAAGACCAGCCTGGGCAATAGAGTGAGACCCCATCACTACAAAAAAATAAAAAATAAAACAATAAGCTAGATGTGGTGACGCACACATCTGTAGTCCCAGCTACTCGGAGGGATCTCTTGAGCCCAGGATTTCAAGGCTGGACTGAGCTAGGATGGTGCCACTGCACTCCAGCCTGGGTGGCAGAGTGAGACCCTATCTCCAAACAAACAAACAAACAAACAAAAAGTCAATGCAGTCTCTCTCTCTTTTGGATCATACTCCAGGAAAAACCAGCCACCATGTTGTGAGGATGCTCAAGCACTACTATGGAGATTCGCACATGGCAAAGAGCTGAGGACTCCCGCCAACAGCCATGTGAGGGAGCCAGCGTGGGAGTGGCTCTTCCAGACCCAGTCGAACCTTCAGATGCAGCAGCCCTGGCAGACAGTTTGCAACCTCATGAGAGACTCTGAGCCAGAACCACCCAGCTAAATCAGTCCTGGACTCCTGACCCACAGAAACGGTGTAGGTCAGATAATAATATGTGTTTTAAGCTGGCAGACTGGGGAGTGGGTAAATCGTTATACAGCAACAGCTAACTAACGCACCCTGTATGTCACTTAGTCTATGCCTCAGATGAGCACTTATAGCACAGCTAGTGGTCCTCTGTCCTAAGCAACATCCTCGCTCATTCTTAAGGAGACATTCAATGGTAGAATTGGTGTATTTTATTTTATTTTATTTTTATATTTATTTATTTATTTGAGATGGAGTCTTGCTCTGTTGTCTAGGCTGGCATGCAATGGCACAATCTTGGCTCAATGCAATCTCAGCCTCAGAGGTTCAAGCAATTCTCCTGCCTCAGCCTCCCAAGTAGCTGGGATCACAGGCGCCCACCACCATGCCTAGCTAATTTATTTATTTATTTATTTATTTATTTATTTATTGAGATGGAGTCTTCCTCTGTCACCCAGGCTGGAGTGCAGTGGCATGATCTCGGCTCACTGCAAGCTCCGCCTCCCAGGTTCATGCCGTTCTCCTGCCTCAGCCTCCCAAGTAGTTGGGACTACAGGCGTCCGCCACCACGCTCAGCTAATTTTTTGTATTTTTTGTAGAGACGGGGTTTCACCATGTTAGCCAGGATGGTCTTGATCTCCTGACCTCGTGATCCACCGACACCAGCCTCCTCCCAAAGTGCTGGGATTACAGGCGTGAGCCACCGCGCCTAGCTAATCTTTATATTTTTAATAGAGATGGTGTTTCATCATGTTGGCCAGACTGGTCTCGAACTCCTGACCTCAAGTGATCTGCCTGCCTTGGCCTCCCAAAGCACTGGGATTACAGGTGTGAGCCACCACGCCCTGAATTGGTGTATTTTAAGGGTGCACATTCTAAATGTTTAACAACGTTGGGTTAAATTTTAAAAGCTTAAATTGGCCTATTTCAAACAATAACCTGAATTATAATCTAATACATTTGATTTTGGGCCACTACACAGCAGCTAAGAGAACGCGGGAGAGCCAGGTTTCAAGTACTGCTGTGCAGCCTCAGGCAGGTCCCTTAATCTTTCTGGGCTTTCTTTTTTTTTTTTTTTTTTTTTTGAGACGGAGTCTCACTCTGTCCACCAGGCTGGAGTGCAGTGGCGCGATCTCAGCTCACTGCAAGCTCCGCCTCCTGGGTTCACGCCATTCTCCTGCCTCAGCCTCCCTAGTAGCTGGGACTACAGGCGCCCACCACCGCGCCGGGCTAATTTTTTGTATTTTTAGTAGAGACGGGGTTTCACCGTGGTCTCGATCTCCTGACCTTGTGATCCGCCCGCCTCGGCCTCCCAAAGTGCTGGGATTACAGGCGTGAGCCACCGCGCCCGGCCTCTGGGCTTTCACTAACTTGTAAAGTGGGGATATTATTAACAGAACACAGCTCAGGAAGTTGGGGCGGGTTAAATGAGTTAAGTCATACAAAATGCTTAAACCAGGCTGAGTGCGGTGGCTCATGCCTGTAATCCCAGCACTTTGAGAGACCAAGGCCAATGGATCACCTGAGGTCAGGAGTTCGAGACCACCCTGGCCAACATGATGAAACTCCGTCTTAAGTAAAAATACAAAAATTAGCCGAGCGCGGTGGCAGGCACCTGTAATCCCAGCTACTCAGGAGGCTGAGGCCAGAGAATCACTTGAACCCGGGAGGCGGAGGTTGCAGTGAGCTGAGATTGTGCCACTGCACTCTAGCCTGGGTGACAGAGCGAGATTCTGTCTTAAAAATAAATAAATAAATAAATAAATAAATAAATAAATAACCCAAAAAATAAAAAATAGAATGCTTAAACCAGTGTTATATGATTGAACATTCTTTTTTTTTTTTTTTGAGACGGAGTCTTGCTCTATCGCCCAGGCTGGAGTGCAGTGGCCGGATCTCGGCTCACTGCAAGCTCCGCCTCCCGGGCTTACGCCATTCTCCTGCCTCAGCCTCCCGAGTAGCTGGGACTACAGGCACCCGCCACCTCGCCTGGCTATTTTTGTATTTTTAGTAGAGACGGGGTTTCACCGTGTTAGCCAGGATGGTCTCGA
>NC_045454.1:49520045-49528851 GCF_002776525.5 Piliocolobus tephrosceles
ACGGGGTTTCACCGTGTTAGCCAGGATGGTCTCGATCTCCTGACCTCGTGATCCGCCCGTCTCGGCCTCCCAAAGTGCTGGGATTACAGGCTTGAGCCACCGCGCCCGGCCGAAGTGTACATTTTTAAATGGGTAAAATGGCAAATGCTGGCTGGGCACAGTGGCTCAAGCCTGTAACCCCAGCGCTTTGGGAGGCCAAGGTGAGTGGATCACTTGAGGCCGGGAGTTCAAGACCAGCCTGGCCAACATGGTAAACCCCATGTCTACTAAAAATACAAAAAGTAGCCAGGCGTGGTGGTGCAGGCCTGTAATCCCAGCTACTTGGGAGGCTGATGTAGGAGAATCGCTTGAATCCAGGAGGTGGAGGTTGCAGTGAGCCGAGATAGCACCACTGCACTCCAGCCCGGGCAACAGAGTGACACCCTGTTTAAACAAAACAAAACAAAACAATAAATAAAATGGTAAATTCTGTTATGTGAACTTTACCTGCATTTTTTTCAAAATTGTATAGTTTATTCTATAGTATCTCTCTCCCCCACTGGACCGTCTCCATGAGGACAGGGACCAGAGTGATCGTAGTTAAACAACTGTTGGCTCACAGCTGTAATTCCAGTGCTTTGGGAGGTAGAGGCCAGAAGATCACTTGAGCCCAGGAGTTCGAGACCAGCTTGGGCACCACAGTGAGACTCCATCTCCACAAAAAAATATAGAATTTAGCCGGCCATGGTGGTGCATGCCTGTAGTCCCAGCTACTCGGGAGGCTGAGACAGGAGAATTGTTTGAGCCCAGGAGGTTGAGGCTGCAGTGAGCCAAGATCGCGCCACTGCACTCCAGCCTGGGCAACAGAGCAAGACTCCATCTCAAAACAAAAACAAAAACAAAACAAAACTGTAATATGGTCAACAAATACATCTGGCTTCAGCAGACAGATCCCAGATACCAGATCATTAGAGCTGGTATCTCTTTTTTTTTTTTTTTTTTTTTTTTGAGACAGAGTCTCACTCTGTCATCCAGGCTGGAGTGCAGGAGTGTGATGTCAGCTCACTGCAACCTCTGACTCCTGGGTTCAAGTGATTCTCATACCTCAGCCTCCCGAGTAGCTGGGATTACAGGTGTGTGCCACCAAGCCTGGATACTTTTTTTGTTATTGTTTTTTTTTTTTATATTTTTAGTAGAGGTGGGTTTCACCATGTTGACCAGGCTGGTCTCGAACTCTCAACCTCAGGTGTTCCACCTGCCTCGGCCTCCCAAAGTGCTAGGATTACAGGTTTGAGCCACCATGCCCGGCCCCTGGTATCTATATCTATATTTGGGATCTCTGAATATCCCTCCTTCAACCCCTCACCCTAAACCTGAATTTCTCTCCAGTCCAGGCGCTGGATGGGGCCAGATACACCTGGTCTGTGTGGATGAGAAAGAGAGGAAAGAAAGAGGAGAGAGTCAGCCCTTTAGCAAGTAAAACTTTTATTAAATAAATTTTTAGTTTTTTTTTTTTTTTTTTTTTTCTTTTCAGACCAAAGAGAGGCGTTTTGGACATTAAGACGCTTTGCTGCTTCTCACCTGAAACACGCAACGGGAACACCGACCTCTCCAGCCACGGGAAATCTTCTTTGACACAAAACTCAAACCAAGTCAACCCAAAGTTCCAAGTTCTTTGCTTTCTTTTCTGTGTGTGTGTATTGGTTCGTCCTAAAAGTCAGTTTGCAAGTTGAAACTTCATGAAATTACTTGTAGCAGAAATAAAGTACATCGTACAAATCACGCAGGTCTGCGATGTGGAGTATAAAAATGGTATTTACAGCCAGTAAACATGGACCAGAAAGACACGTACAACTGCACACCAGCACGCACTCCCAAGCAGGCCCTCGGGGGCTCAGCGGGCGCCGCGGACACGGGTGGGGCCCCCTCGAGGCCGATTGGCACACACTTGCACACGAGGACACACGGAACGCAGGCACGCTAGAGGGGTGTCTCGAACAATTATCAAACTCTGGAATATCGAAACAAGTTGGTTCAGAAGATTTTTTTTTTCTTTTCTATTTTTTTCTTTTTTCTTTTTTTTTTTTTTTTTTTTTTTTTGCTGTGTGGTCCCCCCCACCCCACCGCCCCCCCTCCGGGTCAGTCAACACATTTTGGTAGAAAGAAAAGGAAATGCTTGTTTTTTGTTTTTTTCTTTTTAAATGTTTGTTTCTTTTGAGCTTGTTAAGATATCTGGCGCCTCATTCGGTACGAGGCCTTGCTGGATGTCCAAACGAACTTGATTCTGTGCTTTGACATGGGTGTTGCGGATTGGGTAGCTGTACAGAGGCACCCCACAAAGACCCCCCACCCCACCCCACTCCCAACTAGGAAACAAAAATCCATTGTGGTTTGATTCTTTCCCCCCATCTTTTTCTTCTCTTTTCTTCTTTGTACCTGCTCAGAAAGACCGGAAAAAAAGAAAAAAAATCTCTGTAGAGGTATGAAGGTCATTATCAAGTTCATCTCCAGTTAAACGGGTGCTTGGCCAGTCCAGGTAGGGTCTTCCGCTATGCTTGGCAATCCTGGTTACAAGACCTTAAATTCGAGGCTGGTGATTCGAAGGCAGGGACGATGGCTGCCTGGCCTTGGGAGGGGGTGGTGAGGGGCGGGGGGGCTCCCCCCAACCCTGTCCGCCCCGCCTCCGACGGAAAGCTAAGGGCTACTGGTCACATGAGTAAGGCTATGACTCGGGCAGGGGAGCAGAGAAGGGCTGAGGCAGGCCAGAGCGTCTCTGTTGTACCTATATCCATCCAGGAGGGCAGGACTCTGGGACAAAGGGGCAAGGTGGGGTCTGGAGGCTGCAGCTGGGACCAGGGACACTGAAGCTGGCAGAGCCCAACGGCCCTGGAGAATCGGTGGTGGGGGGTGCCAAAAGTCCTGGAGGTATATTGTGTTGGCGGGTTCCTGGTGGGATGTGCCAGCTGGGAGGTGGTGGGGGAGGGCGGTGGGGCACCTGGTACGTGTTGCCCGGGGGCCCGCCAACCTCAGCCCTTCCTGTGTCCCCACTGAGTGACCGGCCCAGGGTCACTCTACTCGGATGGAAGGAAGTCGGAAAAGTTTGGTCCCATGATCCGTACTCAAAAAATATATATACTGTCTATAGATCTATATATATATGCATATATATATATATAGGAAAAGGTGTGATTTAGTTTGGGGAAAGTCACCAAGTTTTGTGGGGAAGAAGCGAGGGCGTGTCCCAAAGCAGGGGGCGTGTGAACACTTCTGTGCCGGATTCAGGAGCCTCCCCCCTGCCCCAGGACAGACCCCCAAAGGCCCCTCCCCACTCCGGGTGGCCTCCAGTAGAGGGGCGGGGCAAGGGGAGAAGAGGGGAGGAAAGGGCTGGTGTCCAAGGAACGGTTGGAATTTATGGGAAAATCCTGGGTCGGTTGGAAACAGAAACCCCTCCCGGGATGGGAAGGCCCCTCACCTGGGGGAGAAGGGACGGGCGTTAGGGAGTGATAACGGGGCCACCCAGGTGGACACCACCTCCCCACCCTAGTCCACCTGGCCAGGCTGGGATCTAGGAACCCAAGGGCTCCCATCGTTTCCAAAAGAACAGATCCCACAAAGGCCAGAGTTCAGAGGCCAACAAACCCAGCTTTCAAAGAAGTCAGTGTCACCATCGCAAAGCCCGTTTCCTCCTCCTCTGGCAGCTGCGGGCAGATATTTCTGTCTATTTTCTGTCTCTCCTTCCCCACCCCCTGCCATCTAAGGTCCACGAAGAGCGTTTCTCCGCTGTCCCTCGGCCCCCGTTTCTGTTCATTCACAGCTGTGTCCCCGAACACTGGGACAGTGCCTAGCACATAATAGATGCTCAGTTAAAAAAAAAAAAAAGTGCAGACTGACAGTTAAAAGTGAAGGGATTGCAGAGAGTGGCTTTGGATTTTGCTTCTGGTTGGCAGTTCCCGAAGGTGCGTTCTGTGCAGTTAAATACTCCCAAATACGTGTGTGCCGACCCGGGAGAATGTGAAAAGGCCAGACAGCTTCTAACTGAGCGCCTACTCTGCGTCAGGCCCTAGGCAAGGCTCTTTGATGACGACGGCAATAGTGATTAAAAAAAAAAAAAAAAAAAAAAATCCCAACAAATCATCCAGAACTCTTTAGGTGGTGGGTTCTGGGCTCAGCTGTGAAAAGATGCCCCGCTCCGTTCCCTAGGTAGACCGTTTCCGCCGACTCTGGGAAGATGACTTTCTTGAGCCCATTTTACAGATGAGGCTCATCAAGGTTTGAGACCCACGGTCAGGTTTCCACAGTGGCCTCACAAGGTTTACTATTCATCTCCCCCCACAAAAAAATGTTGAGAAAGTGGTTTGCCCTGATGGCAACATACACACTGAGTTCTGTTTTGCTTGTTTTCTTGCATGATGGCGGGTGGGGCACGAATCCCACTTTTCCATCAACTCATTGGGTAGGAATGACAGCCAGTGAGGGGCTGCTTGTCCCAGGGGAACTCGTGGAAATGGAGCGGAGACACTGGAAGCTGTCAATGCCGACCGGACCGGGCCCTGAACACTGTTCCCACCTTCCACGTGCCAGCCCTGGTTCCGAGTTGGGGTCCAACCTTAGGGTTTGGGGTCTGGGGTGGGCACTTAACATTGTTGTCTGGTGTTGGGTTTTTCAGCAGGGAAAACAGAGTCATAGGACAGGACAGAAGCCCCTCCCCACCACACCCCCACCCCCAGAGCAAATCTGGCCTCTCAGGTGAACTTCTGTTCATCCCTCAAAGCCTTCTCCAGGAAGGATTCCCTAGCCGACTTGGCTGGGCCCTGGCTCACCTCAGTCCCGACCCCACTCCCACCCTCTGCTCCAGCCCCGACCACAGGGGTTTGGGGTGTCTACATCCAGCTCTGTCCCCGCTCACCCAACCCGGAGGTTTCTTGTAGCCTCTCAAAGCATCACCCCACCTGGGGAAGGTTTGGAGCATGAAGTGGGCCGCGGGAGGGGATTTCAGACGAGACGGGGGGCTGGGGCGGGGGTGGGGCCGCCTGGCGGCTCACCTGGGCCATGCCCACAGCCTCGGGGCGGCTGTGGGCGCGGTCAGTAGGGGTGTCCCGGGTCTTTGGGCCGCTTCAGCTGGACTTTGAGCCTCTTCATACCGATCTGGAAGCCGTTCATGGCCTGGATGGCTGCCTGGGCGCTGGCCGGGTTATCAAAGCTCACGAAGCCTGCAGAAACCAGGGTGGACCTCCATGGTTGGCACTGCGGGTGTCCTCGGCTTGTTCCTATGCTGTGGCCCTGGCTTCCTGGCTCACGGGGTCCTGAGCAGGCACGCATGCACAGGCCAGGGGGTGTGTGGCGGAGGACACGCAGCAGCCCTGGCTTTGTTCTGACACCTCTGGACTTGTATACCTCTGAGGACGGGGCACTCACTCCTTATGTTGGGGTCCGCTGTGCTGAGACTTCCCAGCTGGTATAGGGGCCTGGTGGGGCTTCTGAGGGTCCTGGTGGGCCACCTTCTCCCCACCTTCCCTCAGGAGGATGCCTGCCTCCTTCTAAGCCCTCTGTCCAGCCAGGATCTGTGTCTCCAGTTGATTCTGTATGTCTGCATCCTTGTCCCTCTCTTTTTTTTGCGGGGTGGAGAGGGGACAGGGTCTCACTCTGTCACCCGGGCTGGAGTGCAGGGGTACAATCTCAGCTCACTGCAGCCTTGACCTCCTGGGCTCAAGAGATCCTCCTGCCTCAGCCTCCTGAGTAGCTGGGACCACAGGCCCACACCACCACGCCCGGCTGTCTCTGTTTCTCTCTCTCTCTCTGTCTATCGGTCTTAAGTCTTTTCTTCCTCTCCCTCTCCTTCTGTATCATCTCTGTCTGTCCTTTCTCTCCATCTCTGTCAGTGTCTCTGCTCCAGTCTCTGTCCAGAGGCCATCAGAAATACTCCACCCCATGGCCAGGCACGGTGGCTCATGCCTGTAATCCCAGCACCTTGGGAGGCCAAGACAGGCAGATCACCTGAGGTCAGGAGTTTGAGACCAGCCTCACCAACATGGTGAAACCCCATCTCTACTAAAAATACAAAAACTAGCTGGCCATGGTAGTGTCCACCTGTAATCCCAGCTACTTAGGAGGTTGAGGCAGGAGAATTGCTTGAGCCTGGGAGACAGAGGATGCAGGGAGCCGAGATCGCGCCACTGCACTCCAGCCTGGTGACAGAGGGAGATTCCATTTCAAAAACAAACAAGCAAGCAAAAACAAAGAAGCAAACCAAAAAAAAATCAGTTCTTTTTCACCCTGACCACATTTCAAGTGTGTAGTAGCCACGTGGGGCTGGTGGCTCTGGGATCAGATAGCTCCCACATCGAACATTTCCATCATCAGAGAATGATCTACCAGGCAGCAAAAAAGACTCTGAGCTGCCTGAAAGGAAGGGGTTTCTGTCAGCTTCCTTCTGTGCTGGGCTGGAAAGTGCCTGACCTACAGTACGTGCTCAACACATGTTCGTTCTGTCGTGTTGGGGTTTTTGTTGTTGTCGTTTGTTTGGAGACAGTCTCGCTCTGTCGCCCAGGCTGGAGTGCAGTGGCCGGATCTCTGCTCACTGCGACCTCCGCCTCCCGGGTTCACGCCATTCTCCTGCCTCAGCCTCCTGAGTAGCTGGGACTACAGGCGCCCGCCACCACGCCTGGCTAATTTTCTCGTGGTTTTAGTAGAGATGGGGTTTCACTGTGTTAGCCAGGATGGTCTCAATCTCCTGACCTCGTGATCTGCCCGCCTCAGCCTCCCAAAGTGCTGTGATTACAGGCGTGAGCCACCGCACCCGGCCATTTTTGTTTTTTATATGAGACAGGGTCTTGCTCTGTCATCTGGGCTGGAGTGCAGTGGTGTGATCATGGCTCACTGCAGCCTCGACCTCACGGACTCAAGGGATGGTCCCACCTGCATCTCCTGAGTAGCTGAGACTACAAGTGTGCACCACCATGCCTGGCTAATTTTTTCTTTAATTGCATTTTTTGTAGAGATGGGGTCTTGCTATGTTGCCCAGGCTGGTCTTGATATCCTGGGTTCAAGTGATCCTCGCACCTCAGCCTCCTGAGTAGCTGGGACTACAGGTACATGCCACTAAGCGCAGCTAATTAAAAACATTTTCTTGGCCAGGTGCAGTGGCTCAAGCCCGTAATCCCAGCACTTTGGGAGGCCGAGACGGGCAGATCACGAGGTCAGGAGATCGAGACCAGCCTGGCTAACATGGTGAAACCCTGTCTCTACTAAAAAATACAAAAAACTAGCCGGGCGAGGTGGTGGGCGCCTGTAGTCCCAGCTACTCCGGAGGCTGAGGCAGGAGAAGGGCGTAAACCTGGGAGGCAGAGCTTGCAGTGAGCTGAGATCCAGCTACTACACTCCAGCCTGGGCAACAGAGCGAGACTCTGTCTCAAAAAAAAAAAAAAATTTTCTTTTGTAAACACAGCGTCTCATTATGTTATCCAGGCTGGTCTTGAACTCCTGGACTCAAGCAATCCGCCGACCTCACAGGCGTGATCCACTGTGCCCGGCCACATGCTGGTTCTGATTGTGAATGTGACTGTTACAGCACAGCCCTGTCCGGAGGCTGACCCCAACCCTCCCATTCCCTGTTCCCGGGGCAGGCGAGGGAGGTGGATGGGGAGGGCGGCGTCTTTGGAGGCCACTTACCGAAACACTTGCTCTGGTTGGTGGCTCGATCCATGAACACCTTGGAAGAAATGATATTGCCGAAGGGGAGGAACATCTGCGTCAGCTCCGTGTCTCCAAACTCCTGGGGGAGGTGGTAGATAAACAGGTTACAGCCCTCGGGACCTGCAGGTGGGGGAGAGAAAGACATAAAGCCCCCAAGGAGAGGAGGCGAACCCCCCCGGGGGAGGGGCACAGGTCTGGAGCCCGCATCTGGCTTCTCCAGCTGTCGGGAGAGGGATGCCCCAGACACCCAGAAAGAAGGGGCCTGGACATGGGCTGAGGAGGGAGACAGGACACACCCACCCCTTGACTGCATCGTACGGTCTCACACTGGGCGACTCCGCACCAAAACGATCCTCAGACTCCAGGTAACTGACAAGACCCAGGGAATCCCCTACTCCCCAAAGCCCAGATCAGCCCTCAATCTCTGACCCTAGATACCTGAAAACCCCCAGGAAGTACACCCTCCAGAAAATCCCTCCCTAAACTTCAAACTCCGGATCATCTACAAAAGTCAGATGAGCTAGGTGTGAAGAATAAGGAAACTTGGTGATATCTTTGCAATAATAATAATAATAATAATAAGACTCAAAATAAAACTCATTTGTAAAAGTCTGGTGTTCAGGCCGGGCGCGGTGGCTCAAGCCTGTAATCCCAGCACTTTGGGAGGCTGAGACAGGTGGATCACGAGGTCAGGAGATCGAGACCATCCTGGCTAACAAGGTGAAATCCTGTCTCTACTAAAAAAATACAAAAAACTAGCCGGGCGAGGTGGCGGGCGCCTGTAGTCCCAGCTACTCGGGAGGCTGAGGCAGGAGAATGGCGTGAACCCGAAAGGCGGAGCTTGCAGTGAGCTGAGATCCGGCCACTGCACTCCAGTTTGGGCAACAGAGCGAGACTCCGCCTCAAAAAAAAAAAAACAAAAAAAAGTCTGGTGTTCAGCCACCATGCCTCGCTAATTATTTTTTTATTTTTTGTTTTTGAGATGGAGTCTCACTCTGTCGCCCAGGTTGGAATGCAGTGGCGGGATCTCAGCTCACTGCAACCTCCACCTCCTGGGTTCAAGCAATTCTCCTGCCTCAGCCTCCCAAGTAGCTGGGACTACAGGTGCACACCACCATGCCCAGATAATTTTTGT
>NC_045454.1:49528951-49547095 GCF_002776525.5 Piliocolobus tephrosceles
TTTGTATTCTTAGTAGAGACGGGGTTTCACCATGTTGGTCAGGCTGGTCTCGAACTCCTGACCTCAAGTGATTGGCCCGCCTCAGCCTCCCAAAGTGCTGGGATTGCAGGCGTGAGCCACTGCACCCAGCCTGGCTATTTTTTGTATAGGTTTCGCTATGTTGCCCAGGCTGGTCTGGAACTCAAGCAATCTTCCTTCCTCAGACTCCCAAGGTGCTGGATTACAGGGGTGAGTCACTGCGCCTAGCCAAAAGAATTTTTTTCATAAATTTCCCTTTCTCAAACCCCAGCTAGGGATAACTCCCCAGACCTTGGATAATTTTCAAAACTCAGATGATGCAGAAACAAAATCAGGTGAAATAAAAAGATAATTCTTTGGTCCCCAGTCCCAGATATCCTAAAACCACAGATAATTAAACTACAACATAATATACCAACCATAAATAATTCTTTTTTTTTTTTCTTTGAGACAGAGTCTCGCTGTATCGCCCAGGCTGGATTTCAGTGGCTGGATCTCAGCTCACTGCAAGCTCCGCCTCCTGGGTTTATGCCATTCTCCTGCCTCAGCCTCCTGAGTAGCTGGGACTACAGATGCCCACCACCACGCCCGGCTAGTTTCTGTATTTTTTTTTAGTAGAGATGGGGTTTCACTGTGTTAGCCAGGATGGTCTCGATCTCCTGACCTCGTGATCCACCCGTCTCAGCCTCCCAAAGTGCTGGGATTACAGGCTTGAGCCACCGCGCCCGGCCCTTTTTCTTTTTTTTTTGAGACAGAGCCTTGCTCTATCGCTCAGGCTGGATTGCAGTGGCACCATCATAGCTCACTGCAGCCTCTAACTCCTAGGTTCAAGTAATCCTCCCACCTTGGCCTCCCAAGTAGCTGGGACCACAGGCACGCACCACCATGTCTGGCTAACTTTGTAGAGATGGGGTCTCACTATGTTGTCCAGGCTGGTCTTGAACTCCTGGCCTCAAGCGATCCTTCTGCCTTGCCTCACCAAAGTGTGCTGGGATTACAGGTGTCAGCCACTGCACCCAGCCAATGCTTGTTTTTTTCTGTGTGTTTTGTTTTGTTTGTTTTGAGATGGAGTTTTGCTCTTGTTGCCCAGGCTGGAGTGCAATGGTGTGATCTCAGCTCACTGCAACCTCCACCTCCTGGGTTCAAACAATTCTCCTGCCTCAGCCTCCCGAGTAGCTGGGATTACAGGCATGGGTCACCATGCCTGGCTAATTTTTGTATTTTTAGTAGAGACGGGGTTTCGCCATGTTGTCCAGGCTGGTCTCGAACCCCCAACCTCAGGCGATCTGCTCGCCTCAGCCTCCCAAAGTGCTGGGATTACAGGCATCAGCCACTGCACCCAGCCAATGCTTGTTTTTGAAACGCAAGTTTGTTCCAACGTGACTGAACAATTTTGAGCATAACCTGAATTTTGCATTTGTTCATGCACTGTTTCATCCCAACCAAAACTGTCGGCGACCACTGAAAATCGCATCCAGTTGCACTGACCTTCAGAAGAAAACACACACCGCATGCCACACACCCTCCGAAAGCTCCCACAGTGTGCTGTGAGCTGCGCCTTCCCCATCCAGGGTCATGTTATCTGTCTGATTTTAGACAACTCTCCTTCCACCGTTTCACAGTCACTCACATGCACCAGCCCTTTCGATGCCATTTCCACGCGCACATTCTAGGTCTTCTCCAAGGTCAAGCACGGTATTTATTGTAGTCTCATGCATTTCTTCTTCTTTTTTTTTTTTTTTTTTGAGACGGAGTCTCGCTCTGTTGCCCAGGCTGGAGTGCAGTGGCACGATCTCGGCTCACTGCAAGCCCCGTCTCCCGGGTTCATACCATTTTCCTGCCTCAGCCTCCGGAGTAGCTGTGACTACAGGCAACCGGCACCACACCCGGCTAATTTTTTTTGTATTTTTAGTAGAGAGAGGGGGTTTCACCATGTTAGCCAGGATGGTCTCGATCTCCTGACCTCGTGATCCGCCCGCCTAGGACTCCCAAAGTGCTGGGATTACAGGCGTGAGCCACCGCGCCCAGCCAGTCTCATTCATTTCTAAACCACATAACATGTAGAAAACAGTGCTACCACTTCTACGAGGTTCCCATCTTCCTTTTCTCTTAACATGTCACTGATAAAGGTTTTTGATTTTTGTTGTTGTTGTTGTTTTGAGACAGAGTCTCCCTCTGTCGTCCAGGCTGGAGTGCAGTGGCGTGATCTTGGCTCACTGCAGTCTTGGCCTCCAGGGCTCAAGTGACTCTCCTGCCTTGGCCTCCCAAAGTGTTGAATTACAGGTGTGAGCCACCGCACCTAGCCAGCTTTCCCGTTTTTATTTTTTAAATTTTGTGTATGTATTTATTTATTTATTTAAGATGGGGTCTCGCTCTGTTGCCCAGGTTGGAGTGCAGTGGCACCATCTCGGCTCACTGCAAACTCTGCCTCCTGGTTCAAGTGATTCTCCTGCCTCAGCCTCCCGAGTAGCTGGGATTACAGATGCATGCCACCGTGCTTGGCTAATTTTTGTATTTTCAGTAGAGATAGGTTTCACCAATGTTGGCCAGGCTGGTCTCAAACTCTTGACCTCAGGTGATCCATCCACCTCGGCCTCCCAAAGTGCTAGGGTGACAGGTGTGAGCCACCGCGCCTGACCATATTTTATTTTTATTTTTATTTTTATTATTATTATTTTTTGAGACAGAGTCTTGCTCTGTCACCCAGGCTGGAGTGAAGTGGCATGATCTTGACTCACTGCAAACTCTGCCTCCCGGATTCAAGTGATTCTTGTGCCTTAGCTTCCCCAGTAGTTGGGATTACAGGCGCACACCACCATGCTCGGCTAATTTTTTTGAATTTTTAGTAGAGACAGGGTTTCGCCATGTTGGCCAGGCTGGTCTCAAACTCCTGAGCTCAGGCAATTCACCTGCCTCAGCCTCCCAAAATGCTAGGATTACGAGCGTCAGTCACCTCGATTGGCCTACTGTTTTAAAACTTCATTTAAGGGAAGTCTTTTGTATCTGGCTTCTTCCACTCAATATTCTGCCTGTGAAGTTATTCCATGTCATTAAAAGGATTGGCTACTTATCCTTTTTCACTGCTGTATAGTGTTCCATTGTACAGCTCCATCCTAATTTATTTATCCATTTACTTGCTGAAGAACACTTGGGTTGTTACCAGCTTGGGGTTTTTGTTGTTGCTGTTGTTGTTGTTGTTGTTTTTTGAGACAGAGTCTTGCTCTGTCGCCCAGGCTGGAGTGCAGTGTGCAATCTTAGCTCACTGCAAGCTCTGCCTCCTGGTTCGCACCATTCTCTTGCCTCAGTCTCCCAAGTAGCTGGGACCACTGGCGCCCGCCACCACGTCCGGCTAATTTTTTCTATTTTTTGGCAGAAATGGGGTTTCCCCAGGCTAGCCAGAAGGTTCTCAGTATCCTGACCTTGTGATCCACCCACCTTGGCCTCCCAAAGTGCTGGGATTACAGGCCTAAGCCACAGCGCCCGGCCGCTGTTGTTTTTTGTTTTGTTTTGTTTTGTGTTTTGAGATGGAGTCTTGCTCTCTCACCCAGACTGGAGTCCAGTGGGGAGATAGTAGCTCACTGCAGCCTTGACCTCCTGGGCTCAGTGATCCTTCTGTCCCAGCCTCCTGAGTAGCTGGGACTATAGGTGCACACCACTAAACCTGGCCAATTTTTTATTTTTTTTGTAGACATGGGTTCTTGCTAAGCTATAATGGTCTTGGACTCCTGGGCTCAAGTGATCCTCCCACCTTGGCCCCCAAGACGCTATGTAATTACAGGCGGGAGCTACCGCACATGGCAAGAACTGTACGGATTTGAACCCTGACTGTCACTCCAGAATCGAATCCCTCCCTCCTTCGACAGTCTGGGCTTTACTGGGGAGGCCTCATTACCTGAGATACCTCATCGTGCCATGCCCCAGCCTCAAAAAGGGTTTCCTTTCCAAAAAATCCAGAGAATCACTCTTGGTTCTGGAGAGGGCTGGCAGGAAGTCACTGCTATTCCTACAGGGTCGGGGCGAGCATGGTTCTCTTTTCGGAGGAGGAAAGAGAGAGGGAGATTCCCAGGGGTCAGAGGCTGCAACGGGACTCAACCCTAGCCTGTCCAGCCCCCAGGCCGCACTCTCAGCCCCGCGGGTCTCAGGGGCCCGGGCCAGGCACAGAGCCTGCAGGTGGACGGGACGGGCAGAGGGCGGGGCTGGCGCCCAGGGGAGGTCGCGGCCGCCTCACCTTCTCGCTGCTGCTGCTGCAGGAGGGGCGGCGGCTGGGGGACGCTGTGCGCGATGGGCGTGATGGCCGCGGTGGGGTACATGGCTGCGGAGACCGGAGCGAGACACAGGGCGAGGAGGGGCGTGAGGCCACGTGGGCGGCCTGGGCGGCTGGGCGGGGAGGGGGCAGGGCCACAAGAGAGGGTGGGGCCAAGGCAGGAGTGGGTGTGATCATGGCCTTTGTGGGGAGGGTTTGGGGGCGGGGCCAGGACAGAGGGCGGGGCCAAGAACACAGATGAAATGGGGGCGGGGCTACTGTTTGAGGGGCGGGGCCATGGTGGAGGGCAGGGCCATTACCGAGAAGCGGTGTGGGGGCGGACCCCATGGCGTGAGGGAAGGGGTACAGGGGTTAGGCCACAGCAGAGGGCGGGGCCAAGGCTACAGGATAGTCCAGAGAGGGTGGGACCATTGCTTGAAGCGGGCGAGCCATAGTGGAGGGCGGGGCCAAGACCGGGATGAAGGGCATGAGTGGGGCGGGGCCATGACTTGATGGAGGGCTATGTGGGCAGGACCATGAGTTGAGAGGCGGGGCCGCAGCAGTGGGCAGGGTCACAGCCAGGCCTTAGGAAGCAGAGCCAGAGGTAGGGGCGGGGCTTTATCAGAAAGGCGTGGTCAGAGTAAAGACTGGACGTGAGGGGCGGGGCTAGGAGCTGCAGAAGGGAGGACAAGGGGCAGGGCCGAGAGCTGGGGTTGGGTCAGAAGCAGAGACGTGGTCAAGAGGAACCCCCTCTCCCCAACACAGAACATGAGAGGGTGAGGCCATGGGTAAACGCTGTCCTTAAAGGACAAGGGAAGGTCCTGCTTGCGGGTATAGGTGGTGGTGGGGTGAGACCAGTAACAGGGCCAGGGGTTGAATACAGGACAAGGGTGGGCCCTGAGGGGCGGGGCCAGACGTAGGAGGCGTGGCTAGGCACAGAAGAACAAGTCCGGGACGGGCCCTGGGGGCGGGGCCCTAGGCGGGGGCGGGGCCAGGGCCCACCGCGCCGGCACGCGGGCTGCCTCCTACCTGTGTACTGCTGGACTCCGGAGAAGGCAGGATGCAGTGTCTCGGCCACAGTCGGGCTCTGAGCTGCGGGCAGACAGATGGGCTGAGTAGGGCGGGGGCAGCAGAAGTCTTCCATCCACCCCCGATCCTTAAGAGCCGGAAGGACAGCAACAAACACCCCGCCCAGCTTCACCTCAGTGCTAAACCCTCTGTAGGACCAGGAAGCTGAGGCCGAGGAATGTGAAGCCACTTGCACAGGGCCACTCAGAGAGCAAATGGCAGAAGCTGAACTGGAATCCGGGTTTCTCGGACTTCAGAGAGAGTTCGCCATCGCCCCCACCTCCCTCTCCCCGTCCCGACCCCTTTGCCTCCCAAGAGGACCCTTCACTCCTCTCCACTCCCTGGATTCTCCAGGACTTCAGCCTCCACCTCAGATCACCACCTGCCCCCATCCCCCGCCCCGTCTCCCTCTCCACATGAGTCTGCTCACCAGACACCCTTGGCTCCCCCATCCAGCTGTAGCCTTCCTGCTACCGCTAGGGAAAGGGGTAAGGGGAGGGAAGAGGTTGTCCAGGCCACCAAAGCTGATGATTCTGGGGAAAAATTCAACCAAAAAATTCTGCTCGAATGGACAGTGTGCTAGAGGGCAGGGGATAGTGGTGACTGTGACTCCAAAGGCGTAGCAGGAAGGATTTCACTTCGTGGGCAAGAAGCAGTTCTGTATCTTCATTTGTGGGAGATACACAAGTCTGTATCTGTGACAAAATGGCAATTAACCACCCCCGCACACACACACATACACGTGCACAGAGTGCATGCAAAAAGTCATGAAATCAGCTGGGTGCAGTGGCTCAGGCTTGTGATCCCAACACTTTGGGAGGCCGAGGCAGGAGGATCGCTTGAGCCCAGGTGTTTTGAGACTAGCCTGGGCAACATAGCAAGACCCTCATTTCTCAAAAAAAAAAAAAAAAAAATCAAGGCCAGGCATGGTGGCTCATGGCTGCAATCCCAGCACTTTGGGAGGCCGAGGCAGGCAGATCACAAAGTCAGGAGATCGAGACCATCCTGGCTAACACGGTGAAACCCCGTCTCTGCTAAAAATACAAAAAATTAGCTAGGCGTGGTGGCAGGCGCCTGTAGTCCCAGCTACGCGGGAGGCTGAGGCAGGAGAATGGCATGAACCCAGAGGCAGAGCTTGCAGTGAGCGGAAATCATGCCACTGCACTCCAGCCTGGGTGACAGAGTGAGACTCTGTTGCTAAATAAATAAATGGTGAATTTGAATATGGTCTGGAGTTGAATTAATTGTATGGCGCCAGTGTTAGTTTCCTGGATTTGACAGTGTCCTGTGATTAGATAAGCTGTTGGCATCGGGGAAGCTGTGTGAAGGGTACCTTGGACTGCACTGTGGTATTTTGGTAACTCCCTGTGAACCTCCAATCATTTTAAAATAAAATGTTAAGGCCAGTCGCAGTGGCTCACACCTATAATCCCAGCACTTTGGGAGGCCAAGGTGGGTAGATTGCTTGAGCCCAGGAATTTGAGACCTGCCTGGGCAACATAGCAAGATCCGGTCTGTACAAAACTTTAAAAATTAGCCGAGTGTGATGGTGCATGCTTGTAGTCCCAGCTACAAGGAAGGCTGAGGTGGGAGGATTGCTTAAGTCCCGGAGATGGAGGCAGCAGTGAGCTGTAATGACGCCACTGCACTCCAGCCTGAGTGACACAGTGAGACACTGTCTTTAAAACTAAACAAATAAAAATAATTTAAAACTAAAAAGTTAGAAACAAATTCTCCCCATGGTGGAAAGACAGATAACTTACTTCACATAAATTAGATGTTGGAAGATGTCTGCCCTAAAATTGTATGTGTAGCATAGAGAAAGGAAGGACCTTCATGAAAGCAGGTGCAGCCCACGTAAGTGGGTCATTCACTCTGCATTGAATGAATAAATGAATGAATCCAGGCATTGATATCTCCCCAAATAAGACAGACGAATAATTAAGATGTATGGGCTGGGAGCAGTGGGTGGATCACCTGAGGTCAGGAGTTCGAGACCAGCCAGGCCAACATGGTTAAAACCTGTCTCTACTAAAAATACAAAAATTAGCCCGGCATGGTGGCACACGCCTATAATCCCAGCTACTTGGGAGGCTGAGGCAGGAGAATCACTTGAACCTGGGAAGCGGGGGTTACAGTCAGCCAAGATTGTGAGACTGCACTGCAGCCTGGGCGATGGAGTGAGACCCTGTGTGAAGGCTTTTGCACACGGATTAAATTGTCGATGCAACCTCATAAGGCTATTGATGTTATCCGCCCCATTTCCCAGATGAATAAACTGAGGCTCAGGGACATAAAGAGCCCATCCAGGGTCACTGAACTGGAATCTAAGCCCAGAAACATCCAGATGCACCGTTTTAATGTGTTGCTACCCTGCCATGGCCTCCCTTCCTGTATTCACAGCTCTTATCTGCTCAGCCAAGACACCCTTTTTCCTGCCCTTCTGTTCCCTGGGCACGTGACGTAGGGACTCATACTTGTTCCAGAAACACCATCTCTACTCCCCGCCAGTCTCCTAGGCCCCAACTTACCTGGGTAGGGCACAAGGCCATTGGCATAGACGGTTTCCAGGGCGGGGTGCCCACCTGGAAAGGGCACAACACCTGCAAAGCCATTGGTGATGGGAGCCACGAGGCCAGGCACGGCGGTGGTGCCCAGCAGCGGGGGTGAATGCAGCCCTGCAGAGTGGAAGAGGGTCATGGGGAGGCTAGTCTGGCTCTGGCCCAACCCACCCATCCGTGGGCACCTGGAGGAGGCTCACCAGAGGCAGGAGCAATGGGTGTGGCAGGCAGCCCATTGAGGCTGACGGCGCCTATCTGCTGGATGTGACAGGGTGAGAAGGCCACGCCGGGACTCAGGTAGCTGCCCGAGGTGGACAGGACTGTTGTCTGCTGTTGCATGAGCTGGGGGTGAAGAGATGTCACAGTTGGGGTGACATCTCCCCTGATATCATGGCTTATGAGTGGAGGTTTGGTCCCCCAGTTACTAGTGAGGAGGTCAGGCTTGGTATCTTGGCTCAGGCTGAGATCAGAATTGGAGCTCAACCTGGGATCAAGGCTCAGCCTGGGAGCAGGGATCAGTTAGGAAGTGAGGGTCGGGCTGAGATCAGGGCTCAATCTAGTCAGGAGTTGGGGCTCAGCCTGGGATCAAGGCTCCATCTAGGATCTGGGCTCAGTTAAGAAGTGAGGCTCAGCCTGGGACCAAGGCTCAGTCTAGGATAAAGGCTGTTAGGAAGTGAGACTCAGACTGAGATCAAGGGTCCATGTAGGATGACGGTTTAGTTGGAAATTGAGGCTCAGTCTGGGATCAGGGTTCAGTCAGGAGCCGGGGCTCAACTTGGGATCAATTCTCAGCCAGGGTGGAGCTCGGTCAGGTCAGGTCTCAGTTTGGGGTCAGTCTGGATTTGGAGGTTCAGCCAGAATTGGGCCTAATTTAGATGTGGGGCATAGCCAGGTTCTGGGGCTCGGTCCAAGACTGGGTATTAATGTGAGATTAGGGCTCAGTGTTCTGGATTCAGGAGCTCAGTCTGAGTTTAGTCTCAATTTGGAGTTGGGGTTCGGCCACACCAGGAGAGGACCCTGAGTCAGGGAGATGGAGGGAGAGGCGGAAGATGGGCCAAGAGGCAGGAGCCCCCGACAGAGAGTAGACGGAGATGGAGAGAGACGGAGCCGGACCCCCGAAGCCGCCCCTGGATCACTCACAGCCTGGGCGTAGGCACTGTAGGGGCTGAAGGGCAGTGTGAGAGACGGCGTCAGGATGCCCAGCTGGCCCACCATCTGCTGCATGCGTCTGAGCGTCCGCTCCTTGTCCGTGTCGGCGAACTTGACCACCAGGCTGGAGGAGGCTCCCTGCAGGGGCAGCGGTGAGCAGGGAGGGAAACAGGATGGGAGGTAGCTAGGACTCTGGGGTCCCTGGATTCACGTTAGCTCAGGCCCCCTGGGTGAGGGGCATAATGCCAGTGGCTGTCAGCCATGTCCACGGGCCCTCAGCCCCAGGAGCCAGGGCCACAGTGAGGACCGCGTGGAGATCAGCATCCTGGACCCAGTAGCATCTGCACAGGTGCAGCGCCCAGGTCTAGGGGGGCTGTGATGGGGCACAGGTGGGGGCCCTGACTGTCAGCCACACACTCAAAACAGATGGAGAATCCCACCGCTGGAGAAGAACAGGGAGGCACAGATGGAGACACCTATAACTTCAGCTCACCTGAGAACAGGCGAGAAACCAGTTTCCGAAGGAAAACAGCGAGCTCAGGTGGACGAACCTGCCATTGTCACTCCACACCTGAAACTCCAATCTCCAGAGAGGAACAACTGGGGCACAGACGGGTGACCCTCCAACTCACACCCACACCTGAGAACAGGTGAGACTCCAGCCACACGAGAGGAACGACGCAGTACAAGTAGATGATCCCGACTCTGTTCCCTGTTCCCCAGAGCTAGCAGGGAGTTCTAGCAGGGAGTTCAAGGGAGTTCAGCCCTGGATTTTTTTTTTTTTTTTTTTTTTTTTTTGAGACTAGTTTCGCTCTTGTTGCCCAGGCTGGAGTGCAATGGCACGATCTCTGCTCACTGCAAACTCCGCCTCCCAGGTTCAAGTGATTTCTCCTGCCTCAGCCTCTCGAGTAGCTGGGATTACAGGCGCCCGCCACCACGCCCATCTAATTTTTTTTATTTTTAGTAGAGACGGGGTTTCACTATGTTGGCCAGGCTGGTCTCGAACTCCTGACCTCAAGTGATCCACCTGCCTTGGCCTCCCAAAGTGCTGGGATTACAGGCGCGAGCCACCACGCCTGGCCCCAGCCCTGGATTTTTGTGCCTTGTACAGGCAGATGAACCTGTAGCCCATCCACCCAGCGGACAGCAGACAGTAGCCACTGGTGGGGACAGGGGGCCCTGCTTTGCTGAAGCACAGACAGAAACCCATGTGACTGCTGTCCCACCCCATGGCTGTCCAGGTGCCACAGGGCTGGGCTGAAATCCACCAACAGGCAGCCCTGGGCAGTCGAAGCAGCGGTGAGCAAGGGAGCGTCTGTCTGTGCAGTCAGGACGCTGCAACAGGTCCTGTTATCAGTGTCAAGAGAAGCCTGGTGGCCGGGCATGGTGGCTCATGCCTGTAATCCCAGCACTTTGGGAGGCCAAGGTGGGCGGATCACCTGAGGGCAGGAGTTCCAGACCAGCCTGACCAACATGGTGAAACCCTGTCTCTACTACAAATACAAAAATTAGCCGGGCGCGGTGGCACATGCCTGTAATCGCAGCTACTTGGGAGGCTGAGGCAGGAGAATCACTTGAACCCAGGAGGTGGAGGTTTCAGTGAGCCGAGATCGCACCACTGCCCTCCAACCTGGGCGACAGAGCGAGACTCCATCTCAAAAAAAAAAAAAAAAAAAAAAAGAGAGAGAGAGGCCTGGGGTCAGGGGCTCAGGAGGCCATTCCCACTCCCCAGAAACCAGCTCACATCCCAACTTTCAGGCTGAAGAAGGAAAATATTTTTCCCTTCGACCAGCTCCTCCCTGATGAGCTGGCTCCCAGCAGGATGCACCCTGTAGCCTCCCTGTCTTCGCTGACATGCCCCCTTTGATAGAGAACTCACTCCTCCAGACGCCTACCAGCCCTGTCCTGGGACACCTCTGAGCTGGGGAACACTTGCCCTTGTGCTGAGCTAAGCCCCTCCCCTGGGTTTTGAGAGCTGAGGGAGGAGGCTTATTCGTCTCAGGCCCCATCTTCCTTGTAGCAGATTTGGAGATGTGTATGCAGGGACGATGGCTCCTGGGGACTCCTTCCTCAGGGGAAGGGCCGTCTCCAATGCCTCCTTGGTCCTCCCCACCCTCTCGCTGCTGCAGACCCTGGGACCTGTCCCCAATCCCCATCCCTCCCTCAACCAGTGAGTCAACATGCCTCCCATCCATTCTCACCCTACTGTCTGTTTTCTGATCAGCCCTCCTCCCTGTCCACTGGGCCCCAGCTCAGGCCTCCTCCTCCCTCAGCTGGACCTTGGCCCAGCCTCCTCCCTGGCCTCCCAGCCTCCAGTCTTGCACCCTGCCCATCCTCTACATTGGCCCCAAAGGGATATTTGCAACCGACCTGGCCCATCTCCTCTCTTGCTCTAAACCATCTGTGACTCCCCACTGCCGCAGGAGAAAGTCCAGGCTTCTCACCCTCACATTGCGGCCCCATCTTCTGTGGCTCCTCTGGGCTACCTGTTGCTACCTCGCAGCCTTTCTTCTTGTTAGGGCCTCTCCTGGCCTCAGCAAATCCAACCCAGGTGTCATCCCCTCTGGGACATCCTTACATGTACACATATACACACTCACACACTCACAACCTATACTCAAACAGACCTACATACACTCACACACGTACACAATCACCCACAATACTGACTCACTCAGGCGCACACACACACACCTGCCCGCAAATGCACCTGCAGATGCACACACATGTGCTTCCTCCCCCATGGCCCAGGCATACACACATGCTCACACAGAAACACACACGTGTACTCACATACACACATGCACATGCACCAGTATCTCTACACTAGCACACAATGGCACACTTATCCGTACATATTTACACACAACCCTCGTGCACACAGTACTCACATAGCACTCGCCTAGTAGTAATGACACAGTCAAACACACACTCACACACACGCATGCATGCATTCTCAGGCACACTCACCCCCAAACATGCACACTCACCAACACATACACACTTGTAATACATCCATGTGTGTGCTTGGATAAGCTTCGCTTGCATACTCACCTCCACATCTGCACACACTCACACGCATATACCCACTCCAGGGACCACAGCCAGGGACTGTGCTTCTTTCTCCACCTGTGCCCCCTCTGAAGGGCAGCCGGGGCTACTGGGTGACAGCAACGGTAGGAATATGGCCTGTTTCATCCCTGTCCCCTCACCCCTTTCCCATGCCCACCCCCATGGCCAAGGGCAGCTCCAACTCACCGGCATGGTCTGGCTCCCATGCAAGGCGTGGATGGCCGCCTGAGCCTCCGTGTGGGAGGAGAACTTCACGAAAGCACAGCCTGCTCCAAGAGAAGAAGAGGGTGATGGGGTCACAGGACTGGCTGAGCGGGGGCCACAGAAGAGGGGACAGAGAGACCTACATGGCCAGTGTCAGACACATGCAGCCAGAGAGAGTTGATAACAGAGAGACGGCCAGCCATTTGCTCAGACGGACAGCTGGACAATCAGCCAGATCAAGGGTCAGAATGGAGGGGAATCACACAGACAGACAGCCACAGAGTTAGACAAAGAGCCGGTCACCCACACAGCCGGCCAGCCCGCCATTTCTTCATGCAGTCCAGCAGAAAGTCAGTCAGCCATCTGGGTAGCGGGTTAGACAGTCAGTCACAGAGTTTGTGAAGCACACAACCAGATGGATGGTGCAAGCCTGGGAACCATCAGGGAGGAGGTCCCATCCATCAGAACAAATGACAGGGACCAAGGTCCAGATAATTACGATCAGACATGCGGAGTTCAACTGACAGACCGCTGGACACACTGTCCTATGGGCAGAGTCCACAGAGACATGTGCAGGCCCAGACAGACCCTTCTGACCAGAGCCAGACAGATGGAAATTATCAACCGCCAGACCTGAGCGGACCCAGACGGAGCCACACAAGCAGACAGACCACCACAAGAGACCACCAGACACAGGCTAAGGCAGACAGTCACATACACAGAGACCACCAGACACAGGCTAAGGCATACACAGTCCCACGGACAAAGTCCATAGAACAGACAGAGGTCACTGGACCTGACTCCAGACTGGTAGATGACTATGGAAGGGCCAGCCATATTGTAGGGGGAGGGGTGGAATGTTCTGGAATTACATAGTGGTGATGGTTACACAGCTTTATGAATAGAAAAAAAAAGCACTTCATTGTACATTTTAAAAGGGTGAATATGGTGAGATGTGAAAGACATCTCAATTTTTTTTTTTTTTTTTGAGCTGGAGTCTCGCTCCATCGCCCAGGCCAGAGTGCAGTGGCGTGATCTCAGCTCACTGCAACCTCTGCCTCCGGGGTTCAAGCAGTTCTCTGCCTCAGCCTCCCGAGTAACTGGGATTACAGGCGCCTGCCACCATGCCCAGCTAATTTTTGTATTTTTTGCAGAGATGGGTTTCACCATCTTGGCCAGGCTGCTCTTGAACTCCTGACCTTGTGATCCACCCACCTCAGCCTCCCAAAGTGCTGGGATTACAGGCGTGAGCCACAGCGCCCAGCCCTCAGTTTTAAAAATGAAGAACCAGGCAATGGTCTGAAACCATCGGACACATTCAGATCTAGTAAGGTAAGAAAGACCAGAGTGGAGTCGGTCCCAGGTGATGAGCTCTGTGGACAGAGACACCATCATTTGGACTCTCAGGCAGGAAGATAGCCAGACAGACAGACACAACCAGAGACCACCAGTCAGTCATATGGACAAATCATATAGACAGAACCGGGAGGAAACAGTTCTACGAATAGTCAGGTGGAGCAATCTGAGACCACAGGGCACAGGTAACTCTGTCCGGGGAGAAACCCCGCCCCTCCCCCCAGACCCCGCCCCAACACAAGGCCACGCCCCTGCATCCCTACTCACAGCCCCTGGAGAAGCCTTGCCCTTCCTCAAGACCCCGCCCCATCCCAAGGCCACGCCTCAGCATCGCCGCCCACCCCACCGCAGCCCCGCCCCTCTTCAGGGCCTGGCTCCAGAGCCAGTATGCAGAGAGAGCATGCAGGTAGGACCAAGCGGGACCAGTCTGTGCTCCACACCACCCCTGTGAACCAGCCCCTCCCCACGAGCCCCAGCCTCCTATGGGCCGGGCCCCGCCCCACCTGGCTAGCCCCACCCCCTACATGCTCAGCCCCGACCCTTCACAAGGCCCCTCCCCCTGGAGCCAGTCCTTCCTAACCCTACGTATTTCACCCCTCCCTGCAGCCCCTCTCCTACCCAAGACCCCACCCTTGCAGCCTCACCCGCAGACTTCACCTCTGGAGAAGCCTCGGGCCTCTCCAGGGCTACATCCTCAGAGCCAGCTCCTCCCCCCCCTGCAACCCCACCCCCCCCCCAGATCCCGCCCCTACAATTCCTCTCCTCTCCAAGGCCCCGCCCCTGCAGCCTCACCCACAGACTCCACCCCTGGAGAAGTCCCGCCCCCCCCCCGGGGCCCCCCCCCCCGCCCGCCCCCCCCCCCGCCGCCGGCCCCCCCCCCCCCACAGGCCCCGCCCCCAGAGCTAGCCCCGCCCCTCTCGCAGTCCCGACCGGGCACCCGCCAGTCACCTTTGCTGCTGCCGTCGGGCCCCCGGAGCACGGTGCACTCGTCAATGACCCCGAAGGGCTGGAACAGCCGCAGCACGTCCTCCTCCGACTGCTGCTTGTTCAGCATCCCCACGAACAGCTTCCGGTCCCCTGTGGGCGGCGACACCCACCTCAGCCGAGTCCCCGGCCTCCGGGAGGGCCTCCGGGATTCCTCCCTCCCTCCAGCAGAGTGGAGGCGGCAGGGCAGGAAGACGCGGCGCCCGAGCCCTGTCGGCTCCGGTTCTGCGCGTGCGAGGGAGGACCCAGCCGCGCCCTTTCCCTGCCCCGGATCTCTCCACCCTCCCACGGGCCCTGCACGGTCCCATCTCCGGGCGTTTGCCCAGGCAGCGCCCCCGCCTGAAATGCCCTCCCTGCAGTCTTCTGGGGTCTCTGCTCCACTGCTCCCCCTCCAGGCGGAGATGACCTTTCCCTCTGGTGCACTCAGAGAGCCCGCACCGAGTACTAGGACTAGGAGCTGCCTCGCCGGGTCCCGTCTGTCTTTCTCTCTGCCCCCCGGACCTGCCAGGCGGAGGTAGGCACTGATGATCCCCGCACTTTCATAGTGCCCAGCAGAGGCCCCTGCCCAACTTTGTCGGGATCAAGAGGGGCCAGGCAGTCACCATCTGTGGAATAGAGTGAGGGTTCACGTGCTCATAGGACCAGGAGCCTTGGCAGGCTGGACCCCCTGACGGGTGGGGCTGGGCTGGGCCAGCCTCTTCTGTATGAGCTCTGCCCCTTTGGGTAATTGCATGCTCCCTGGTAATGGGGAACGCGGTGGCTTCATCTCCCAGGGACAGTGAGCTGGGTTACTATGGAAACCGCTCTCGGCAGCTGTCACTCATGGGGTTGGGAGGGAGAGAGAGAAACCAGCAGAGAGACTGAGAATCAGGGAGAGAGACAGATCAGAGAGAGCACGCGCGAGAGAGACTGTGTGAGACAGAGAGAGAATAAGAGGGATGAAGAGACAGAGAAGATACAAAGGAGAAAGAGATACAGAGGGAGATGGAGAGAGAGACAGAGAAATAGAGACAAAGATGGAGACATACAGACCCTACCTCGCTACTCCCTGTCCCACGCTGGCAGCCAGGGTGGAGAGTGTGAAAGGGGCTCCCATCCCAGAGGGCCTTTAGTGGGCTCCTACATATACCTAGGCGTCCTAACACTCCTGCCCCACACCTCCACTCAACTAAGTCTGGCTGCCCTCTTTCAGTCTCTGCTTGAGATGGAGAGGAAATATACAAATTTCCAAGAATGGCTAGCTTTGGGTCCCATGGGAACAGCCGAGTATGCCCCCGCCATGGGCACACCCTGACACCAAGGTCCAGCCCCACACAGACACCACTGGCCCCAGCCTGCATGTCTGCCCACATGCCCAGCCTAGAACAGTCACGCACATATGTGCAAACACACCCATGCACCGGCTGGACATACATACATACAGGCAGGAAGGCATCCCCACCACACACCACACATGTGTGCTTGTGTGCACCAGCTGCAGAAACACAAATGCACAAGTGCATGTATTCACACACATCTGCACACAGGCATGCCAGGTGTGCACACTCATACACACACATCTAAGCATGCACACACAAACACACAAACACATTTGCACACAGAGACCCCAGAGAGCAATCCACAGCCCTTCAGGCCCCCATCGTCTGTGTCTGAAGCCCCCCAGTTATTGTACCCTGGAGGGAGTGGGGTATTTGAAACTCAGGGGAAGGCAGCTGGACCTGGCTAGACCCCGCATCCTCCCTTGGGACTATGGACATGGCCCCTTCTGCTTTCTGGAACCTGCCTCTTCCCCCCACCAAGGGGTGTGTGAGCAGGCATGCGACTGCTGCATGCTTTGGGGCAGGGAGGCCAGTCCCAGATCCACAGGCCTCGGCCACTGCCCCTTTGGGGGACAGAGGAAGGAAGAGATTATCCTTCTCCCATTCCTCCACCAACCCCCAGCCAGGCAGCCACGGAGAGATGACAACTACCTCCACGGCTTTCGCTGTCCGCAGGCTTCACCTGGATTGGCCGCGCCATCTGCAGAGAGAAGGGGAAGGGAAAAGTCAAGCTCAGCAGTGGGGGTGTGGTGGGCGGGGGTTTTGCCTGAGCTCTGTGGGACAGCCCTGCCCACCTCCCACCACCAGCCCTCAGCACCCCACCACCCCACTAACACCCCAGTCAAAGCAAATGACACACGGTCCCGCCTACAGCAGAAACTGTGTGGCGAACTCTTAGCCCTCAAAACCCAACAATATCCCTTCCTCCAGGAAGCCTCCTTGCTTCCCCAAATGTGATAGGCCCAGTTCCTCCAGTCCCTTTATACGATGTGACTTTGCAGTTCCTACCATCAAGAACTAGAGTCTGTTTTCCCACTCCTGGCACCTGAACTTGGCCAAGTGACTTGCTGTGACCCATAGAATGTGGTGGAAGTTAAGTTGTGGGAGTTCTGAGCCTAGGCCTCAAGAGACCTTGTAGCTTCCACTCTTGGAACCCTGAGACTGGATAAGCCCAGGAGGAGGAGGGGCCTCATGGAGACAGAGGCCTCTCTGACAGTCAGCACATGGGAGTGAGGCCACCCTGACCCAGCTAAGCCCAGTCAAGTCTCAGCTGACTGCAGCTGCTTGAGTGACCCCAAGAGAACCAACAGAAGAACCATCGAGCTGAGCCCAGACCAAGCTTTGCAGAATCAAGAACAAATACAAAGACTGGAGTAGTTTGTTACTCAGCAGTGCTGACTGACACACCAAAGTAGCTACATTTAGCCACATCTCCCAGGAGCTTCGGGTGGGGTCATGCCAGGAGCTTTGGGTAGGGACATACCTGAGTGGACCAGCCTGCCATCTGGATTCATTGTTCTAGAAACTTTTGTCCTACACCCCAGGTATTGAAAATGATATTTAATAAAACAAAAAATTCTCCCTTGCACCAACTCTCACAACATACCAAGTCCTAGGTATGAGCTATTTTGGATATTTGAGAACAGGCTCCAGGGATGTGAGAATTGGGGAGGCATTTGCATCTCCACTGGTCCTGGGACACAATCCTTCTCCCAACCTGATGTCTGTGGCAAACTCCTACTCAGCCTTCAAAACCCATCTTAAAAGCCCCCATGCTGGGACTCTTCCCACTCTTTTGGGCTCCTTCCTCCCTCTCCCTCAGGCTGGAAGTGTCTATGTCTTGCTCTGTCTCTCTCCAGACAGGGGACTACGGCATTTCCCCACATGGGGAAGGACACATGGAGGAACTGGAGAAACCTCCTGAACAGAACGGGCCAGAAGGAAGTAGCCAACTTCCACCAACAGAGAAAGGCGTCTGGAATGGGAATGAGTGCTACTCTCAGACCTTTTTCCAAGTCAGAAAAACTTGAAATAGATGCCCACATCCCCTGAGCCCTGTGGGTTCCAGACTGCTCTTTCTAATCTTCTGACTTTTGAGTTTCAGCAGAGAATGCACTTGAAAAAGTGCCAGGTTTTCTTTTCTTTTCTTTTTTTTTTTTTTTTTTTTTTT
>NC_045454.1:49562095-49579595 GCF_002776525.5 Piliocolobus tephrosceles
TCTCGGCCTCCCAAAGTGCTGGGATTACAGGCTTGAGCCACCGCGCCCGGCCAACCCTTTTCTTTCTGCTGAAGGAGGCACTGTCTGGTTGTCGGTAACATGCCTTTGCTTTTCTTCATGGTTTTACTGGGCACGGTGGTGTGCCCTTGAAATTCCAGCTACTCAGCAGGCTGAGGCAGGAGGATCGCTTGAACCCAGGAACTTGAGACCAGCCTGGGCGACACAGTGACACCCCGTCTGAAAAAAACAAAATTCTCCGTGGTTTTGCCATTTATAAATATGGCCCTAAAGCACTAGGTGTGTTTTTTTTTCTTTCTTTCTTTTTTTCTTTGCCTGTTTTCCATTTAACCTAACATAAATGGGATAATAGTCTGTCATCTTTTATGTGTGCCTTCTTGTTTCACCTTTTTTTTTTTTTATTTTTTTTGAGATAGAGTCTTGCTCTTCACCCAAGTTGGAGTGCAGTGGTGCAGTCTCGGCTCACTGTAAGCTCCGTCTCCTGGGTTCAAGTGATTCTTGTGCCTCAGCTTCCCAAGTAGCTGGGATTACAGGCACACGACACCATGCCTGGCTAACTGTTTGTATTCTGAGTACAGACGGGGTTTCACCATGTTGGTCAGCCTGGTCTCGAACTCCTGACGTTAGGTAATCCCACCTCTGCCTCCCAAAGTGCTGGGATTACAGGCATGAGCCACCACGCCCAGCCTGGTCTCCCCTCTCTCTTCTTTTTTTTTTTTTTTTTTTTTTGAGACGGAGTCTTGCTTTGTCACCCAGGCTGGAGTGCAGTGGCCGCGATCTTGGCTCACTGCAAGCTCCGCCTCCTTGGGTTAATGCCATTCTCCTACCTCAGCCTCCCGAGTAGCTGGGACTGCAGGCGCCCGCCACCACGCCCAGCTGATTTTTTATATTTTTAGTAGAGACGGGGTTTCACCATGTTAGCCAGGATGGTCTCGATCTCCTGACCTCGTGATCCACCCGCCTCGGCCTCCCAAAGTCTGGTCTCCCCTCTTTCCAATGGGGCTAGCAGCAGCCGCAGCCTCCCAGGCTGACGTGGCAGTGAGGTGAGGTCCCCCCGCTGTGCTGGGAAATTACGACGATGTCTATCCCATGCCTCTTATTGAAAGCTGGGGAAACTGAGGCCCACACAGAGAAGGACATTGCTTAAGATCCCACCTGCCACCCCTGAGCTGCCACTGATGAGAGACCTCAAACCCCGCAATGTGGATGGACTGTGATCCTATGTGTCTGTGCCCATTTTCCCCCTTGTGAACAGGCTTGCTGTACCTCCCATTTTTGTGTTACCGCAGGGCCTTACATGAAGTAACATAGAGCATGTGATATATTCTGGATGTAGACAAATAACTGGATTTATCATTGGATGTATCAATGTAGTGGCTTAACTGTAAATTTATTTTTTAATTTAATTTTATTTATTTATTTATTTTTTGAGACGGAGTCTCACTCTGTCGCCCAGGCTGCAGTGCTGTAGCGCAATCTCAGCTTACTGCAAGCTCTACCTCCTGGGTTCACACCATTCTCCCGCCTCAGCCTCCCGAGTAGCTGGGACTACAGGCGCCCGCCACCTCGCCCGGCTAATAGAGATGGGGTTTCACCATGTTATCCAGGATGGTCTCAATCTCCTGACCTCGTGATCCTCCCATCTTGGCCTCCCAAAGTGCTGGGATTACAGGCGTGAGCCACTGCGCCTGGCCAATTTATTTATTTAAAAAAATTTTTTTTGAGACAGAGTCTCGCTCTGTCGCCCAGGCTGGAGCGCAATGGTGCAATTTCGGCTCACCACAACCTCCGCCTCCCGGATCCAAGCCAATCTCATGCCTCAGCCTCCCAAGTAGCTGGGATTATAGGTACCTGCCACCATGCCCAGCTAATTTTTTGTGTGTTTAGTAGAGACGGGGTTTCACCATGTTGGCCAGACCGGTCTTGAACTCCTGACCTTAAGTGATCTGCCCACCTTGGCCTCCCAAAGTGCTGGGATCACAGGCGTGAGCCACAGATTTATTTATTTTTTAATTTAAAAAAAATTTTTGAGACAGAGTCTCATTCTGTCACCCAGGCTGGAGTGCAATGGCGTGATCTTGGCTCACTGCAACCTCCACCTCCTGAGTTTGAGTGATTCTCCTGTCTCAGCCTCCCAAGTAGCTGGGATTACAGGCATGTGCCACCATGCCTGGCTAATTTTTGTATTTTTAGTAGAGATGGGTTTCATCATGTTGGCCAGGCTGGTTTTGAACTCCTGACCTCAGGTGATCCTCCCCATCTCAGCCTCCTAAAGTGCTGGGAATACAGGTGTGAGCCACTGTGCCTGGCCCTTAAGTGTAATTAAGTGTAAATTTAAATCTTGCCTTTCTCTTGCTTTAGATTCTAGACTCCAGATCTGTGCTGTCCGATATGATACAGAACCTGGGTCTAGAATATTCTAGACCTATTGCTGTCCATGATACAGTAGTTGACCTCTCTGGTCTAGAACAGTCTACATCCCATATGGTAGCTGGGCTCTGGTCTAGAACACTCTGGATCTGTGCTGTGTAGCCCAACAGCTGACGCCTGGTCTAGAACATGCTGGATTGTACTGTCCAATACTGTAACCATTAGCCACATGTGGTACTTTAGGTTTCAATTTCAATTTAACAAAACTAAGTAACATTAAAAATCAGTTTCTTGGCCGGGCATGGTGGCTCATGCCTGTAATCCCAGCACCTTGGGAGGCCAAGATGGGCAGATCACCTGAGATCAGGAGTTTGAGACCAGCCTGATCAACATGGCAAAATGCCATCTCTGCTAAAAATACAAAAATTAGCCGGGCGTGAGTGCGCACCTGTAATCCCAGCTACTCGGGAGGCTGAGGCAGGAAAATCACTTGAACCCAGGAGGCGGAGGTTGCAGTGAGCCAAGATCGCGCCAGCGCACTCCAGCCTGGGGTACAGAGCGAGACTCTGTCTCAAAAATATAATTAATAAATAAATAAATAAATAAATAAATAAATAAATAAATCAGTTTCTGAGTCACACTTGTCCCAGTTCAAAGGTTCAACAGCCACACGGAGCTAGTAATCAGTACTACCAGTAATACTGCACAGCACAGGCAGAGAAAGTAGCCACCATTGCAAACGTTCCATGGATAGCGCTGGTCTAGAACAGGCTTCAGCAAACTTCAGTCCATTCTGGGACCCTCTTGTTTTTGTTTTTGTTTGTTTTTGTTTGAAAGGTCTCACTGCCTTGCCCAGGCTAGAGTACAGTGGTGCAATCCTAGCTCACTATAGCCTCAACCTTGTGGGCTCAAGTGATCCTCCTGTCCCAGCCTCCCAAGTAGTTGGGACTACAGGTACACACCACCATGCCCAAGTAGTTTTTTTAATTTTTTGTAGAAATGGGGTCTCTCTATGTTAACCAAGTGGGTCTGGAACTCCTGGGCTCAAGCAATCTTCCTGCCTCAGCCTCCCAAAACACTGGGATTACAGATGTGAGAACCACCACACCTGGTCTTGAAAATTATTAATGAGCTATTTCACATCCAATTTTTCCATACTAAATGTTGAAAATCTGGTGTATATTGTTCTCTCACAGATTTGGACATTTAATTTCTTTCTTTCTTTTTTTTTTCCCCCCCGAGATGGCGTCTCTCTCTGTCACCCAGGCTGGAGTGCAATGGCGCGATCTCAGCTCACTGCAACCTCCGCCTCCCAGGTTCAAGCAATTCTCCTGCCTCAGCCTCCCGAATAGCTGGGATTACAAGCATGTACCACCATACTCAGTTAATTTTTGTATTTTCAGTAGACATGGGTTTTCATCATGTTGGCCAGGCTGGTCTTGAACTCCTGACCTCATGATCTGCCTGCCTCACCCTCCCAAAGTGCTGGGATTACAGGCATGAGCCACTGCACCCTGGACATTTAATTTCTATCAGCAACCCTTGATCTGTATGCGCATTTTATAAAATTGATGAAAAGGTAGAATCATGGCCAGGCATAGTGGCTCACACCTGTGGTCCCAACACTTCGGAGGCTGAGGCAGGAGGATTGCTTGAGCCCCAGAATTTGAGACCAGCCTGGACAATGTAGCAAGACCTTATCTCAACAAAAAAATTAAAAATTAGCCAGGTGTGGTGGCACATACCTGTGGTCCCAGCTACTTGGCAAGCTGAGGCAGGAGAACTGCTTAAGCCCGGGAGTTTGAGGCTGCAGTGAGCCATGATCTTGCCACCGTACTCCAGCCTGGGCAACAGAGCAAGACCCTATGTCTAAAAATAAAATAAAATAAAATGCGTATATATTTAGCCAGTCTTTGATGACTTATGCCTGTAATCTCAGCACTTTGGGGCCTGTAATCCCAGCGCTTTGGGAGGCTGAGGCGCAGGAGGATCATTTGAGGCCGGGAGAATCACTTGAGGTCAGGAATTCGAGACCAACCTGGTCAACATGGCGAAACCCCATCTCTACTAAAAACATAAAACTTAGCCGGGCTTGGTGGTGGGCACCCGTGATCCCAGCTACTTGGGAGGCTGAGGCAGGAGAACTGCTTGAACCCAGGAGGTGGAGGTTGCAACGAGCCAAGATCATGCCCCTGCACTCCAGCCTGGGTGATGGAGAGAGACTCTATCTCAATAAATAAAGAAATAAATATATATATATATATAGAGAGAGAGAGAGAAAGAGAAAGACTGCATGTTGAAATGATAAGAAATGGGATATATTGGGTTCAAAAGAAATATATTATTAAAATTAATGTCACCTGTTTTTTTTTTTACTTTTTAAATATTGCTTCTGGAACATGTTAAATTATATATGTGGCTCACATTCTGTTTCTATTAGATAATACTGTTCCAGAACATCACCTGCTCCTTATCTTCCTAGGCAAGGTCTCTCCCTCCCAGGCACTGTGGACACTGGGGCCGGATCGTTCTGGGGTGGGGCCATCCTGGGCACTGCAGGGTGCTGAGTAGCGTCCCTGGCCTCCACCCACTCCATGCCAGGAGCACCCCCAAGTGGTGACAACCACAAATGTCCCCAGACATTGCCCAGTGTCCCCCTGGGGGCTGGATCACTCCTGATTGAGACCCCTCCCCAGGTTAGGGGATTCCACGGACCCCCAAGAAACTCTGCGTCCCATGACCCTCTCCCCTGCTGAGGTCCCAGGAGGCTGCACAGATTAAAATCTGCACCCTGAGTGGGGAGGGAGAGAGGAGGAGAATCCCAGGAGCTGGGGTCCTGGTTTCTACCGTCTGCCCCATTGGGAGCTTATTCTGGTGTCTGATGAATCAACTTTTTCCCCAAAGTAACGAACACAGGATCTATCCCCCTGGGCACTGTGGACATTGGGGCTGAATTGCTTTCTGGGGTGGGGCCATCCTGGGCACTGCAGGGTGCTGAGTAGGGTCCCTGGCCTCCACCCACTCCATGGCAGGTTCATCCCCTCACCAAGTCGTGCTCCCCAAGTCGTGACAATCACAAATGTCCACAGACAGCAGCCAGTGTCCTGGGGCGGGGGCAGGATCACCCCGGTTGAGATCCCTCCTTATCTAACCTAACCCCCATCAGTAGGTGACAGAGGCTCCCATGAGTTCCCACTCAACAGCATGCTGGGCATGTTCTGGCCTCCAAATCTTGGTAAGTTTCATCCCCACCCACCCCCATCTCCACCTCCATCTGTCAACATCCTTCCATCTCTCGACCCATCCCAAACACTTCCTCCTTCAAGAAGCCATCCTTGGCCGGGCACGGTGGCTCAAGCCTGTAATCCCAGCACTTTGGGAGGCCGAGACGGGCGGATCACTAGGTCAGGAGATCGAGACCATCCTGGCTAACACGGTGAAACCCCGTCTCTACTAAAAATACAAAAAACTAGCCGGGCGAGGTGGCGGGCGCCTGTAGTCCCAGCTACTCGGGAGGCTGAGGCAGGAGAATGGCGTAAACCCGGGAGGCGGACCTTGCAGTGAGCTGAGATCCGGCCACTGCACTCTAGCCTGGGCAACAGAGCGAGACTCCATCTCAAAAAAAAAAAGAAGCCATCCTGTCCGCCCTTCACTAAATCGTCCACACAGACTGCCTGCTTCTCCCTCAGGGTGCTGTCCCTGGGTTACCCTGACATTTGGCCATTGGTTCTGTGGTCACCCCTGGAGTGAGTTCGATGGTGGCTCCCCAAAAGATAAATCCAGACTGATCACAGTAGCTGTCTGCAATCCCAGCGCTTTGGGAGGCCGAGGCAGGAGGATTGCCTGAGCCCAGGAGTTCAAGACCAGTCTGAACTGGTCTTGTGAGACTCAACATAGTGACACTCCATCTCTACAAAAAATAAAAAATTAGCCAGGCATGGTGGCATGTGCCTGTAGTCCTAGCTACTCATGAGGCTGACGCAGGAGGATTGCTTCAGTCTAGGAGGTCGAGGCTGCAAAGAGCTATGATTGCAACACTGCACTCCAGCCTGGGCGACAGAGCAAGACCATGTCTCTAAAAAAATTTAAAATATATATATATAATAACATATATAATATATAATATATAATAATAGATTATGAATAATATATTATATGTAATATATAAAATTATATAAATATATAATATATAAAATATATATTATATATAATATATTACATATATAAAAAACCCCAAATCCTAGCCCTGGGGACCTGTGGATGTGCCCTTATTTAGAAAAGAGGTCTTTTGCAGATGTAATTAAATTAAGGATCTTGAGATAAAATTATCCTGGATGTAGGCTGAGCCCTAAACCCAATGAGAAGTGTCCTTCTAAGAGAAAAGCAAAGGGACACAGACACAAGCCGGGTGCAGTGGCTCACGCCTGTAATCCCAGCACTTTGGGAGGCCAAGGCAGGAGAATCGCTTGAGGTCAGGGGTTCGAGACCAGCCTGGGCCACATAGACCCCTGTCTCTACAAAAAAAAAAAAAAAAAATTAATCAAAAATTTAAAATTTAAAAGTCACAGGGCTGGGCATGGTGGCTCATGCCCGTAATCCCAGCATGTTGGGAGGCCAAGGTGGGCAGATCACCTGAGGTCAGGAGTTGGAGACCAGCCTGACCAACATGGGGAAACCCCATCTCTACTAAAAATACAAAATTAGCCAGGCGTGGTGGCGCATGCCTGTAATCCCAGCTACTCAGGAAGGCTGAGGCAGGAGAATCGCTTGAACCTGGGAGGCAGAGGTTGCAGTGAGCCGAGATTGAACCATTGCACTCCAGCCTGGGCAACAAGAGCGAAACTCGGTCTCAATAAGAATAATAATAACAATGATAAATAATGGAAGTAATCAAACCAGATCGTTCCTCTGCTTGCTACTCTCTCCTGGTCCCCATCACCCTTGGAACAAAATTCAAGCTGTTCACTGTGGTGGTCCTGTCTCTGCTTCCTCTTCCCCCTCTTTTCCACCCACTCTGCCCCTCACTCCCCTCACTCACTCTTCTTCACTCCTCTGACCTCAGTGGTCCTCACATGCTCCGGGCATGGTCCAGCCTCAGGGCCTTTGCACTGGCTGTTCCCTCTGCCAGCAACGCCCTTCCTGCAGAGAGTGCACGTCTCCCTCCTCTCCAGGCCATCTCCTCAGAGAGGCCTTCCCTGACCACCCTGTCTAAATGGAACACCCAGCCAGGCACAATCCGGTGGCTCACGCTTGTAATCCCAGCACTTTGAGAGGCAGAGGTGGGAGGCTTACTTGATCCCAGGAACTTGAGACCAGCCTGGGCTACAGAGTGAGACCCCCACCTCTGCAAAAAGTTTAAAAATTAGTGGAGCATGCCATGAGCTACGATCGTGCCATGAGCTATGATCGTGCCACTGCACTCCAGCCTGGGCAACACAGCAAAACTTTGTCTCAGAAAAAATATAATAAGGCCGGGCGCAGTGGCTCATACCTGTAATCCCTGCACTTTAGGAGGCCGAGGTGCGTGGATCACTTGAGGTCAAGAGTTTGAGACTAGCCTGGTCAACATGGTGAAACCCCGTCCCTACTAAAAATACAAAAACTGGCGTGGTGTGGTGGCACATGCCTGTAATCCCAGCTACTCAGGAGGCCGAGGCAGGAGAATCGCTTGAACCCGGGAGGTGGAGGTTGCAGTGAGCCGAGATCGTGCCACTGCACTCCAGCCTGGGTGACAGAGTTAGGCTCCGTCTCAAAAAAAAAAATTAATAATAATAATAATGGTAATAAATGAAACCTCCATCCTGAGTCATTGCTCTGAAAGTCACTGCATTTCTTTTTTTTTTTTTTTTTTTTTTTTTTTGAGACAGATTTTCCCCTTTCCCCCAGGCTGGAGTGCAGTGGCACGATCTCGGCTCACTGCAAGCTCCGCCTCCCGGGTTCACACCATTCTCCTGCCTCAGCCTCCCGAGTAGCTGGGACTACAGGCACCTGCCACCTCGCTCAACTAATTTTTCTGTATTTTTAGTAGAGACGGGGTTTCACCGTGGTCTCGATCTCCTGACCTCGTGATCCACCCACCTCAGCCTCCCAAAGTGCTGGGATTACAGGCGTGAGCCACCGCGCCTGGCCCAGTCACCGCATTTCTTATCTCAATGTTGTTCTCACTGGCTTGTTTATTTTCTGTTTGTACGCTATCCTCATTCTGCCATAAGTCAGATGCTCAGTCAATGCTGAATGAACGAAGGGGTGTGGAGGACTCAGCCAGGGACTGTCCTTGAGGGGCTCCCAATCTGGGGGGAGTCAGAGCCACACACTGACACCCCCAGCCCTGAGAGGTCAGGGATGAGCAGAAGGAGGAGACAGCCGGGTGTTATCTTGAAAGCAGGATAGAAATTCTCCAGGCGGGAGAGGCAGTTACCCGCGAATACTTTAGGGGTTGGCGCCCTGGCTGGGTCGTCAGTGTCTGGGGAGTGAGAAATTTTTAGAAACTAAGGATGGCCAAGGACCAGAATATAAGGGCTTAACATCTCCAAAAATAGTATCCACTTTGCACCTTTCTTTTTTTCTTTTTCTTTTTTTTTTTTTTTTTTTGAGACAGGGTCTTGTTCTGTCACCCAGGCTGGAGTGCAGAGGCGCGATCTTGGCTCACTGCAACCTCCGCCTCCTAGATTCAAGTGATTCTCCTGCCTCAGCCTACCGAGTAGCTGGGATTACAGGCCCCTGCCACCATGCCCAGCTAATTTTTGTACTTTCAGCAGAGATGGGGTTTCACCATGTTGGCCAAGCTGGTCTTGAACTCCTGACCTCAGATGATCCACTCGTCTCTGCCTCCCAAAGTGCTGGGATTACAGGCATGAGCCACCGCGCCCGACCCACCTTCCCTTCCTTTTTTTTTTTTTTTTTTTTTGAGGCAGAGTCTCGCTCTGTCGCCCAGGCTGGAGTGCAGTAGCCAGATCTCAGCTCACTGCAAGCTCGTCTCCCGGGTGTACGCCATTCTCCTGCCTCAGCCTCCCAAGTAGCTGGGACTACAGGCACCCGCCACCTTGCCCGGCTAATTTTTTTGTATTTTTTAGTAGAGACAGGGTTTCACCGTGTTAGCCAGGATGGTCTCGATCTCCTGACCTCATGATCCACCCGTCTCAGCCTCCCAAAGTGCTGGGATTACAGGCTTGAGCCACCGCACCCGGCCCCACCTTCACTTCTTTAAATCTTTGCAGCCTGGTTAGGTGGAGAAAGTGCTACCCATATTGGAGATAAGGAAAACTGAGGTTTGAAGGGAAAGACGCTTGCTGAAGATTACACAGCTTGGGAGAGGGGAAGTTAAGATTTGAACTCAGGAGAACACAGAGGTGGAAGCAGAGAGGAGGCAACAAATAAGAGGGCAGGATGTGGGAGCCATGAGCTCTGGGGGCAAGGAGGAGGGAGGAGAAGAGGCTGATGCCCAGGGACTGAGGGAGAGAAACTGGTTCAAAAAAAGCAGAGTCAGGGGGCGGTGGGCTCAATGGCTCACGCCTGTAATCCTAGCACTTTGGGAGGCCGAGGCAGGTGGATCACTTGAGATCAGGAGTTCAAAACCAGCCTACTCAATGTGGTGAAACCCCGATTCTACCAAAAATACAAAAATTAGCCAGGCGTGGTGGCTTGTGCTTGTAATCCCAGCTACTCAGGAGACTGAGGCAGGAGAATCACTTGAACCCACAAGGCAGAAGTTGCAGTGAGCTGAGATCAAGCCACTGCACTCCAGCCTGGGCAACAGAGTGAGACTCTGTCTCAAAAAAAATTGGGGGGTCGGCCGGGCACGGTGGCTCAAGCCTGTAATCCCAGCACTTTGGGAGGCCGAGAGGGGCGGATCATGAGGTCAGAAGATCGAGACCATCCTGGCTAACATGGTGAAACCCCATCTCTCCTAAAAAATACAAAAAACTAGCCAGGTGAGGTGGCGGGTGCCTGTAGTCCCAGCTACTCAGGAGGCTGAGGCAGGAGAATGGCATGAACCCGGGAGGTGGAGCTTGCAGTGAGTTGAGATCTGGCCACTGCACTCCAGGCTGGGCTGAGTGAGACTCTGTCTCAAAAAAAAAAAAAAATGGGGGGATGTCCCATAGCCAGTTTGAGCCCCACTGGGTCTAGGGGGATGGGGACTGGGAGATGGCCACAGGAGTCACTCAGGAGGTGACCAGTCGCAGAACTGGTGATGGGAGTTTAGCATAGTGTGCAGTAAATACTAGGTACTTGATAAAAATTTGTTGGATGGATGGAAAGAAGTGTAGATGGGTGAATGGATGTGTGGGTGAATGGGAGGATAGATAGGTGGATGGATGTATACATGAATTAATAGATGGATGGGTGGAAGAGTGAGTGATGAATAAATGGATGGATGGAAGGGTAGATGGGTGGACAGATGAATGGATAGACAAGTGGGTGGATGGGTAATGGATAGATGGATGAATGGATGGATGGGTGAATGGATGGATGGATAAAAGGGCAAACGGGTGAACAGATGGATGGATATATGGGTAGGTGGATAGATAAGTGAGTGACTTGATGGATGAATGGTAGATGGATGGATGTGTGGGTGAATGGATGGGTGTATGGCTGAATGGGAGAACGGATGGATGCATAATGTGTGGGTAGGCAATGAGTATATGCGTGAATGAATGGATGGATGGGTGGATAAGTGAGTGATAGATGAATGGATGGATGGATGAATTGATGGGTGGGTGGATGGATGGATGGATGGATGAATTGATGGATTGATGGGTGGATGGGTGGATGGATGTATGGAAGAATGGATGAGTGTGTGAATGGATGGATGAAAGGGTAGATGGGTGGATGGGTGGATGGATAGATGGGTGGGTGGAAGGATGGATGGATGGATGGGTAGATGGATGGAAGTGTGGCTGGATGAGAGGATGGGTGGATGATGGATGTGTGGGTAGGTAGGTGGATGAGTAGATGGTGAATGAATGGATGACAGGTAGATGGGGTGACAGGTAGGCAGGTAAGTGGACATATGGGTAGATGGGTGATGGGTAGATGGAAGGGTGCATGAATGGATGGAAGCTATGAATTTATGGACTGAGCCAGGGAGAGTAGGCAGGGAGAGGACAGAGGCCCCTCAAGTGGATGCAGAGAAGGAGCTGCTGGTGATTGTGGCATCTCCTCATCTCAAAGTGGACTCAGATCCTGGACACCCACCTGGCAAGAAGGGCACAAGACTTCATGGCTCTTGGTCCTTCCACCCTCTTCCATCTTTCCTCCTGGCTGCCAACAGAGTACAGAGCCCAGCTTTGGCACCCAACAGGAAGAGAACTGGTTTCAAGGTCCCTAAGGCCTCAGACAGTGGAATAGAGACTGGGTTTGGGTCTCAGTTACCTTCATCAGGGAAATGAGGACAAAGGAATGGTGGAGAAGTGCTTAGCTGGGGGGACTCCTTAGAAGTGTTGGTAAATCTCCATGTATGTACAGATTTCTCTGGACAGAAGGACCAGAGCTTCCACCCAGGACCTGATGCCATGCAAAAATGTGGTTCACTAAACTTAGAGGAATTAGGCAACAGGACAGGGTCTGGAGCCAGACCACGAAGGTCCAAATCCCCACTCTGCAGCTTGCAGGCTACCTAACTAACCTTGGACAAATCCAGTATTGAGTTGCTTTGTCCCTTGAATTCCTCCCTCCACCTTTTCCCACCCTGCTCTGCACCCCTGGGCTCCTGGTGCTAGAATGTGGTGGAAATGATGGTGTGTAATTCTGAGGCTAGGGCTTAAAGGGGACTGTGGCTTCCTCCTCGATCACTCTTTGGTTATGTGCTCAGGAAGATGCCATGTTGTGAGGAAGCTCAAGCAGCGCTGTGGAGAAGCCCACGTGGTGATAAACTGAGGCCTCCTGCCAACAGTCACTAGAGGGAGCCAGCTTGGAAGCAGATTCCTCAACCACAAGCTCCTGCTGATATCTTGACTGTAACCTCCCTGAGCCAGGATCATGCAGCAAACTCACTCCCAAATTCCTGACCCCTGGTAGTTGTGAGATAACAAGTGTTTATTGTTTGAAGTCTTTATTTTGGGGATTTGTTATGCAGCAATAAATAACCACTATGGTCCCTAGAACTCTGCTGTGCCCCTGGGCACTCATCTGTATGAACTGACCTGCCCTCCAGCTTCTGGCTGGTTTGATTTTTTTATTTGGTTGTGGGGTTTTTTTCTTTCTTTTTTAATGTATTTTTTTTTAGCTTCTGGTTGGTTTGGGGAAGCACTCACAGAAGGTCCAAGATGAAGAGTGAGTTCAGGGAATTTACTGCAGACTCTAGATCACTTTTGCACATGCTGTTCCTTCTCCCTGGAGTGCCTTCCATGCCATCTTTCAGGTTTCTTCTCAAATGTCATATCCTCAGTGAAGCCCTCCATTGAGCACCTTCTCTATAGATTGCCCCACCCTTTCCTGTTATTCTCTTCCAGTGCTGAAGATCAGAGAGGTTAAGTCACTGGCTCATGGTCACACAGCAAGGATGGAGCTGAGCAATGAGCCCACAGATGTGGCCACCAGACCCCACGCTTTAACTTGCATCACGTCACACCCAAAAGAGGGGCTCTCTATTCTTCAAGACGAAGCAGAGGCCACCCCCAGGCCCAGAACCTTCCAATGCTCATTGAGAATCAAGTCAAACTCATGCCACGACCTCAGGTCCCTGGAAGGCGCACGTCAGATTTCCCACAGTCAGCCAAGCACAAAGACTACAAATGCCCTGATGTCCCTGGATGCTGAAAGTTCCCTGAGAATTCTGGAGGAAAGGGTGAGCTCCCTGCCCCAGAGCTCACAAGGTGGGGCACCATGGCTCACTGTGGTTCCTTCAGTCTCCATCAAGAGGCATGGCCTGGGGACCTGGATCGGCTGGCTCAGGGGGAACCACTCATCCTTCACTGGGGCAGGGGACTCCTGACCACCCAAAGAGGACAAAGCTGACCAGGAGAGACTGGTGCTGAGCATGCTGGCTGGGCGTGCTGGCTCACACCTGTAACCCCAGCACTTTGGGAGACTGAAGCAGGAGGAGCGCTGGAGCCAGGAGTTCAGGATCAGCCTGGGCAATATAATGAGACCCCATCTCTACAAAAATTAAAGAATTAGCCAGGTGTGATGGCATGCACCTATTGTCCCAGTGACTCAGGAGGCCGAGGTGGGAGGATCACTTGACCCCAGGAGGTGGAGGCTGCAGTGAGCCATTATACTCCAGCCTGGGCAACAGAGCAAGACCCTGTCTCAAAAAATAAAAATAAGGAGAGACTCATGAGAGACAGCACCCAGGTCAGCCTCCTCTGCAGACAGAAATAATGATCAAGAAGCCCCTGTGTTGGCCGGGCACGGTGGCTCACGCCTGTAATCCCAGCACTTTGGGAGGCCGAGGCGGGCAGATCCCTTGAGGTCAAGAGTTTGAGACCAGCCTGGCCAATACGGCAAAACCCCATTTCTACTAAAAATACAAAAATTAGCCAGGCATGGTGGCGTGTGCCTGTAATCCCAGCTACTTGGGAAGCTGAGGCAGGAGAATCATTTGAACCTGGGAGGCGGAGGTTGCAGTGAACTGAGATCACGACACTGCACTCCAGTCTGGGCGACAGAGCAAGACTCTATCTCAAAAAAAAAAAAAAAAAAAAAAAGCCCTTATGTTAAGGAACTGTGGCTCCATTCGCACCATAAAGACAAGCGCGGAAAATCCTTTTCCTTTTTATAGTGAGAAACCAGCATGGTTTATGCTTCTCCCCGTGGTCCACACAACCATCAGCCACCAGCCCTGTCACCTCCCCTGTCCTTCCCCCCGTTTCTTTCTCCACCTCCTCACTCTGTTCCAGCCACACAGGCCTCCTCCCTGTTCCTCCAACACGACAGGCATGGTCCTGCCCCAGGGCCTTGGCATGTGCTGTGCCCTCTGCCTGCCAATGCTTCTTTATCCTTCAGGTCTCAACCCAAAGACACTGACACACTGGGCCAGGTGCCCTTGTGCAGTATACAACCTGCACAACCACACACAACCACTCTGGTATAAAATATAGAGCACAGCACACAGTAGTCACTCAATAAATGCACACTCTGATGATGATTTCTATCCCTCTGCTCCTCATACCTCTTTCTGAGTCCAGAGACACACAGAATTCAAAGACAATCTCAGAAACAGCCTTGGCTCCCACCCCAGGTTGGGAGCCACCCCCTGTCCCCTCCTCCCCAGACACCACACAGGACTCACTCCGGGCAAGGTCTTCTGCTCGTGCAGGGCAGTCTGAGCTTTGATGGCGGAATCCCGGGCACAGTAGGTGAGGAAGGCACAGCCTGGAAAGGAGAGAAACGGGCGTGTTGAGAGCTCGGGCACACCCATGGTCACAGCAGCACCACCCACAGTTGGCCACTAGGTGGAAGCAATCCAAGCCTCCATCCACAGACGCATAGATCTGCACAACCTGGTGCATCCACGCAACGGAATATTATTCAGCCAAGAAAAGGAAGGAAATTCTGACACAGGCTGCAACATGGATGCACCTTGAGGACGTCACTCTCAGTGAAATAAGCCAGACGCAGAAGGACAAATCCTGTGTGGTTCCACTCCTAGGAGGTCCCTAGAGTCATCAGATTCAGAGAGACAGAAAGTAAAATGGGGAGGTGCTGGGGGCTGGGGAGGGGGATGAGGACTGAGTGTTTCATGGGGACAGAGTTTCAGTCTGGGAAGAGGAGAAAGTTCTGGAGATGACGGCGGTGGTGGTTGCACAACCAGGTGAATGTGCTTAATACCACTGAGCTGTGCAATTTTTATTTTTATTTATCTATTTTGAGACGGAGTCTGGTTCTGTCGCCCAGGCTGGAGTGCAGTGGTGCAATCTCGGCTCACTGCAAGCTCCGCCTCCCAGGTTCGCACCATTCTCCTGCCTCAGCCTCCCAAGTAGCTGGGACTACAGGCACCTACCACCATACCCAGCTAATTTTTTGTATTTTTAGTAGAGACGGGGTTTCACCGTGTTAGCCAGGATGGTCTCGATCTTCTGACCTCGTGATCTGCCCCCCTTGGCCTCCCGAAGTGCTGGGATTACAGGCGTGAGCCACCGCACCCGGCCTGAGCTATGCATTTAAAAATGGTTAAGAGGTTAAGATGGTACATTTTAAGTTGTGTATATCTTACTACAATTTCAAAAAATAAAAAGAGAAGAGGATGCTGGAGTCACCATGTTTCGGGAGGGGACAGTGGAAGTGGCTCAGTGTTTTCCATTCCTTCTACCCCTGCGCATACATACATCCCCCAAAGGGTGAGCCCAGGGAGAGGAACAGAGGAGTCCCAGCCATTAACAAAGTCAGTGGCTGAGCTCAGAAAAGAGATGCTGAGAGTCCTGGACAAGGGGGGGTGAAGGGAGTGGGCAGAAGGGCTGCCCAGTGGGGAGGATGGGGAGGGCACTAGTTGTCCCAGAAGGCTGGAAGAAGGCCTGGCCCTGGGATAGGGAGCAGTGGGCTCTGCCACTGACCAGCACTGTAGCCTTGGATCAGGCGCTTCCCCTCTCTGGTCTTCACTTTCCCCCATCAGAGGGAGAGGGGATGGTCTGAGAGGACCACAAGATGAACCAGCCATTGGATGGGGGTGGAGCTTGAGAGGGTGTGGCATGGTGGCAAAAATCAGGACCAATCAGGAGAGGTGAGGGGCGGGGCCAGCCCATGGAGAGGCCCAGAGTGAGGTTGTGATTGGATGACATTAGGGATGGGGTAGGGTTGGAGGCAAGGGGCAGGACCAGCCCGGGAGTGACCAAGAGTGAGGCTGTGATTGGACGACATTAGGGGTGGGAGGCAAGGGGCGGGGCCAGCCCATAGAGTGGCCCAGAGTGAGGCTGTGATTGGGCGACATTAGGGGTTGGAGACCCGAGACACTGATAGAGACAGAGACAGGAGACAAGCAAGTCAAGAGAACCCGCCCTTGCCCTGAAAGCCTACTTAAATCAAAAGTATTTTGAAAGACGTTTCCCCGAGGTGGGGTAGGGATTGCACACAGGAGGTCAGGGGTCCTGGGATGAACACAGGGGACTGAGCGGACCTATTTGGGGACCTGTGAAATGAGATCATCGTTGGCTGCCCTGATGTTGTCAAACCCTCTGTTCCGCCTCAAACCCCGCCCCTATGGTTCCTGGTCTCCCTGCTTGCTCCCCTCCCAGGGGCACTCTGTGCGGAGTTCCCCGGTGCCCACTTCTGCTCCAGGCCAGGAGCTAATTAAAGTGGCCACCTGCTGGTCGCTCCCACCAGCTGGGCTGTGTGGTGGGGAGGGGGTAGGGAATCCCAGTGAATCCCACCCCAGGTCCGAAAAGTCCCCTGGAAACCTGGGGGTACCAGGCAGAGCTGACAACGGTTTCCAGCACTGAAAAAAAAAAAGAAAGAAAGAAAGAAAAAGAAAAAGAAAAAAAATATATTTGCGGTAGGAATGTAAAATGGTACGGCTCCTGCAGAAAACAGTTTGACAGGTCCTCCAAAAACGAAACAGAAAATTACCACGGAACCCAGCAATTCCACTTCTGGGTGTATATTCCGAAGAATTGAAAGCAGGGACTCGAACAGAGACATTTGTATAACAATGTTGATAGCAGTAAGATTCACTGTCGCCGAAAGGCGGAAGCAGCCGAGGCTTCCATTCACAGATGAATGGATCAGTACAATATCGTCGACCCACACAATGGAATATTATCCAGCCACCAAAAGGAAGGAAATTCTGATGCCTGATACAACGTGGGTGAATCTTGAGAACGCCATGCTCAGTGAAATAAGCCAGACACAAAAGGACAGACAGAGGTTTTACAGGAGGACCACAGAGCCGTCAGATTCACAGAGATGGAAAGGAGGATGGGGGGTGCCAGGGGCTGGGGAGGGGGACGGGGAGTGAGTGTTTTACGGGGATAGAGTTTCAGTTTGGGAAGATGAGAACATTCTGGAGGCCGGGCAAGGTGACTCTTGTCTGTCATCCCAGCACTTTAGGAGACCAAGGTGGGAGGATCACTTGAGCCCAGCAGTTGGAGGCTGCAGTGAGCTATGATCGCAACACTGCAATCCAGCCTAGGCAACAGAGTAAGACCCTGTCTCTAAAACAAAACAAAACAAAACAAAA
>NC_045454.1:49583431-49593455 GCF_002776525.5 Piliocolobus tephrosceles
ACATACGCACACATATACGCAGACAAGATGCAAATACCACACACACACGCACATATGTATGCACACACCACACATGACACACAAGGCATGCACACCACACCACACACACGTACAGATGCATACACACCACACACTACACACACAATGCATACACATACACACACCACACACGACACACACACAGATACACACACACACCACACACTATACCACTATACACCACACACTACACACACCACGCACTACACACACACAGATGCATACATACACCAACACTACACACACACAGAGATACACACACCACACACTACACACACACAGATACACCACACACTACACACACACACAGATGCATACACACAACACATACACACGCAGACAAGACGCATGCACAACACACACATGCACAGATGCATGCACACACCACATACTACATACACATGGATGCATACACACACCACATACTACACACACACACGCACAGATGCATGCACACACCAAACACTACACACACACATGCATATACACAACACATACACACGCAGGCAAGACACATGCACACACCACACACTACACACACACACAGATGCATACACACACAACATACGCACACATATACGCAGACAAGATGCAAATACCACACACACACGCACATATGTATGCACACACCACACATGACACACAAGGCATGCACACCACACCACACACACGTACAGATGCATACACACCACACACTACACACACAATGCATACACAACACACACTATGCACACACACGCATAGATGCATACACACACCACACACGCACACACACGCAGACAAGACACATATGCACCACACACAGATGCATGCACATATGACACATTACACACACATGCAGATTCTTGCACACACTACACACACATACACACAATGCAATGCATGCACACCACATACACGACACACACACATACTGCATGCATACCAGACATACACATGCACGCACGCACAGGCCCATGCAAACGCCACACACAGACGCATGCTCACAAAAGCCCGCCCTCCGCTGTCCCTGGTGCTGAAAACCTTCCCTATGGCTTCCGTGATCTCTTGGCCCAACCTCTTCTTGGCCTCTATGCTTGTTGTTTCTAGCTGGTGAAAATGCGTAATGTTTACCCACTCCCGGATAAATAGAGCTTTGATTCACAGTTCCTGCTATGGGCTGAATGTGCTTCTCCCCCTCTCCAAATTCATCATTTGCAGTCCTAACCCTCAGGATCTCCGAATGTGACTTTATTTGGAAACGGGGTCATTGCAGATGGAATTAGTCAACATGAGGTCATCGGGGTGGGCCCTGATCCAATAAGACTGGTGCCCTTATAAAAAATGGAAAAACAGACACAGAGACACGCACAGCCAGGAGGACATGAAGATGGAGGCGGTGATTGGACAATCAGTTTACAAGACAAGGAATGCTACAGGGGAACGGCCTGGAAAAAACGCTCCCTCACAGCCTCAGAAGGAACCAGCCCTGCCAACACCTTGATCTCGAACTTCTGGCCTCCAGAACTGAGCAAAAATAAATTTCTGTTGTTTAAGCCACCCTGTCTGTGGTGTGTGGTTATGGCAGCACCTGCAAACTCCAGTTCCCCATCAGCTCAGATGTGTGGTGATGTTAATAAAGTCCATTGGGGCCGGGTGTGGTGGCTCAAGCCTGTAATCCCAGCACTTTGGGAGGCCGAGACGGGCGGATCACGAGGTCAGGAGATCGAGACCATCCTGGCTAACACGCTGAAACCCCATCTCTACTAAAAAAAATACAAAAAACTAGCCGGGCTAGGTGGCAGGTGCCTGTAGTCCCAGCTACTCGGGAAGCTGAGGCAGGAGAATGGCGTGAACCTGGCAGGCAGAGCTTGCAGTGAGCTGAGATCCGACCACTGCACTCCAGCCTGGGCAGAGCGAGACTCCGTCTCAAAATAAAATAAAATAAAATAAAGTCCATTGGACCAGGTGTGGTGGCTTACACCTGGAATCCCAGCACCTTGAGAGGCTGAGGCAGAAGGATCACTTGAGCCCAGGAGTTTGAGACCAGCCTGGGCAACGTAGTGAAATTCCATCTCTACAAATAATTTTAAAAAGTAGCTGGGTGTTGGCATGTGCCTGTGGTCCCAGTTACTCAGGAGGCCAAGACAGGAGAATCGCTTGAGCCTGGGCAGTCGAGGTTGCAGTGAGGCATGATTGCATCACTGTGCTCCAGCCTGGCTCCAGCCAAGGTTTTGCGACATAGCAAAACCTTGTCTCAAAAAGACTCCATTGATATTTAATATTAATAAGGTTATACTCACACAAAAAATTATAAAACAAAACCACACACAAAGACCCCAAAAAAAAAAAAAATTAAAAACCAGAAAAACAGAAAAAAAACAGAAAAAGAAAAGAATAAGCTTATACTCTATATTAACTCATTTAATTCTCATAGTAGCCCCTATGAAGTAGCTGATGGCATTGTTCCCATTTTACAGATGAGAGACAGGGGCACACAGAGGGGAAGTGGTTTGCCCAAGGTCACACAGGTGATAAGTAGAATGTCCAGGCTTTTTTATTATTATTTTTATTATTATTATTATTATTATTATTATTATTATTATTATTATTATTATTATTATTATTATTTGAGATGGAGTCTCATTCTGTTGCTCAAGCTGGAGTGCAGCAGCACCATCTCAACTCACTGCAACCTCCACCTCCCAGGTTCAAACGACTCTCCTGTATCAGCCTCCTGAGTAGCTGCAATTACAGGTACCTGCCACCAAGCCCAGCTAATTTTTTTTTTTTTTTTAGATGGAATCTTGCTCTGTTGCCCGGGCTGGAGTGCAGTGGCGTGATCTCGGCTCACTGTAACCTCCACCTCCCAAGTTCAAGCGATTCTCCTGCCTCAGCCTCCCAAGTAGCTGGGATTACAGGCACCCGCCACTGTGCCCAGCTAATTTTTGTATTTTTTAGTAGAGACAGGGTTTTCACCATCTCGACCAGGCTGGTCTCGAACTCCCGACCTCATGATCCACTCACCTCAGCCTCTCAAAGTGCTGGGATTACAGGTGTGAGTCACTGCACCAGGCCACGTTTTTGTATTTTTAGTAGAGATGGAGTTTCACCATGTTGGCCAGGCTGGTCTCGAACTGCTGACCTCAGGTGATCCACCCACCTTGGCCTCCCAAAGTACTGGGATTACAGGCATAAGCCACCATGCCCGGCCAAATTTTTGTATTTTTAGTAGAAACGGGTCTCACCATGTTGGTCAGGCTGGTCTTGAACTCCTGACCTCAAGTAATCTGCCCGCCTCGGCCCCCCAAAGCACTGGGATTACAGGTGTGAGCCAACGTGCCCAGCCAAATGTCAAGGACTTAAACCTAGGTAGTCTAGCTCCGCAGATCGTGCACTAACCACTGAGATCCACTGCCTGGTGTTCACGTCTTTTCCAAAATTCTCCCCCGAGGAACATGAGGAAGGACATAGCCTCTTGCCATACCTGCTTCCCTAGAAATAACCTTAAAATAGTGCCACTTTGGGCTGGGCATGGTAGTTCATGCCTGTAATCCCAGCACTTTGCAAGGTCAAGGCAGGTGGATCACCTGAGGTCAGGAATTCGAGACCAGCCTGACCAACATGGTGAAACCCTGTCTCTACTAAAAATACAAAACTTAGCCGGGCGTGGTGGCTCATGCCTGTAATCCCAGCTACTCAGGAGGCTGAGGCATGAGAATCGCTTGAACCCGGGAGATGAGGTTGGAGTGAGCTGAGGTCATGCCACTGCACTCCAGCCTGGGCGACAGAGGGAAACTCTGTCTCAAACAAACAAACAACAACAGAAACTAGTGCCACCTTTCTCAGAAACATGAGGCTGGATCAAATGCTGAGGGCCCTGTGGATCCCGTTTCAACTGTGAGAGCTCTGGTTGGTTGCACCCTAGACCCAGAGGGACGCCCCTGAAGGAAGATTCAGCCTGAGCCACAGCTTATCCCCCACCCACGCCAGGTGAGCCTCTCACCCTGTCCCAGCTCCAGCCACTCCCACCCCACACACCTGCCCCAGATGGCAAGGGGACTAGAGTCAGGTGTGCAGCCTCCCTGCACACCTGGAGAGCCTTGGGGTTCTGGAAGGGGTGGACAGGGAAGTCCCACCTGGGGTCAACGGTTCAGAAGGCTCAGTGACTGTCAATTCGCACCCATCCTATTTTCAAAGCCCAGACGGGAACTGATCTTCAAGTACATAGACAACGCACTGCACACAAATCCCTCGAGACCCAAGGGTATATCGGGGACCAAGGTGGGGGATCCTTGGGGAACATGAGATCTGCTCAATGGATAAGTTTCTCCAGCCCGGGCAGCTGGGGACCTCAGCCCAAAAAGACACTCCAGTCTCCAGCCCAGGACAATGCTCTTTTTTGGGAAGTGACTGTGGTCCCCCTGCTAGGAAGAGGAAGAGCCTGACACTCCCCTCCCCTCCACACTCTGTATGGTCAGCCCGGGCCAAGAGAAGGGTACAAGGGCTGGGGACGCTCTGAAGGCAGGGCGGTTCGGCCTGGAGAAGACTTCCTGAAGGATGCTTTTGGAGCTGGGTCCATAGAAGAAGAGCCTGCCTGGTGTGTGGGCTATAGGCTTTCAGAAGTGTGTGGTAGGGCTGGGCGCAGTGGCTCATGTCTGTAATCCCAGCACTTTGGGAAGCCGAGGTAGGTGGATCACCTGAGGTCAGGAGTTCAAGACCAGCCTGGCCAACATGGTGAAACCCCCTCTCTACTAAAAATACAAAAAATAGCTGGATGTGGTGGCTCACGTTTGTAGTTCCAGCTACTCGGGAAGCTGAGGCACAAGAATGACTTTTGAACCCAGGAGGCAGAGATTACAATGAGTCGAGATTGTGTCACTGCGTTCCAGCCTAGGTGACAGAGTGAGACTCCATCTGAAAAAAAAAAGAAAGAAAAAGAAAGGCCAGGTGCAGTGGCTCATGCCTGTAATCCCAGCACTTTGGGAGGCACAGGCGGGCAGATCACTTGAGGTAAGGAGTTCAAGACCAGCCTGGCCAACGTGATGAAATCCTGTCTCTACTAAAAATACAAAAAATTAGCTGGGCGTGGTGGCACACGCCTGTAATTCCAGCTACTCAGGAGGCTGAGGCAGGAGAATCACTTGAACTCGGGAGGTAGAGGTTGCAGTGAGCCAAGATCTTGCCACTGCACTCCAGCCTGAGCAACAAAGCAAAACTCTTGCCTCAAATGAAAAAAAAAAAAAGTGTGTTGCAGGAGGTGGGAGGTGCCATTGAAGGGGACAGATGGGGGTGAAAGGCTTTGAGCAATAGGCAAAGAACTGTTGGACTGATGTCAAGGGCAGTGGGGAGCCACAGAAGGTGTTTGAGCAGGGGTGGGGCACAGTCAGAGGTGTGTACAGGAAAGGGCCTTCTGGAGCCAGCATGAAGAAGGGACTGGAGTGTAGGACAGAAGGCTGGAGGCCAGCAAGGGGGGAGTCAAGGTCAGGACGGGAGAAGATGAAGACTGAATCGGGGGCCATGGGGACAAAGACAGGAACATCTAAGGCAGGGCTTTGGTGAGGGGCAAGGGGAGGGGAGGGAGGAGGCAAGGATGGCTGGGACGCACTTGGATGGTGGGGTGTGAGGATGCAATGGGTTGAATGGTGTTTTCCTGAAAAAGAGCTACATCCATCCTGAGCCTGGGCAACACAGTGAGATCCCAACTCTACTGAAAAAAAAAAAAAAAAGTTAGCCTGGCATGGTGGCTCATATCTGTAGTACCAGGTACTCGGGAGGCTGAAGTGGGAGGATGGCTTGAGCCCAGGAGTTTGAGACGAGCCTGGGCAACATAGTGAGACCCCATCTCTAGTAAAAATTAAAAACAATTAGCCGGGCATGGTGGCGCACACTTGCAGTCCCAGCCAGTCAGGGGGCTGACACGGGAGGATGGCTTGAGCTCAGGAGTTTGCACCAGCCTGGGCAACGTAGTAAGACCTTGTCTCTACTAAAAATAAAAAATAAAAAAATTAGCTGGGTGTGGTAGTTCACGCCTGTAGTTCCAGCTACTAAAGAGGCTGAGGTAGGAGGATTCCTTGAGCCTGGGAGGTTGAGGCTACAGCAAGCTATGATCATACCACTGCACTCTAGCTTGGGTGACAGAGGGAGAACCTGTCTCAAAAAAAATTAAAATTAATTTTATAAAATTTTTAAAAAGATATAGCCCCTCTAGAATCTGAAATGTGACCTGATCTGGAAAAAGAGACTTTCAGATTTCAATAAGGAACTTGAGATGAAGTCATCCTAGATGAAGGCGGGCCCCAAACGCAAGGACAAGCATCTTTATTTATTTATTTATTTATTTATTTCTTGAGATGGAGTCTCGCTCTGTTGCCCAGGCTGGAGTGCAATGGTGCAATCTCGGCTGACTACAACCTCCACCTCCCAGGTTCAAGCGAGTCTGCCTTAACCTCCTGAGTACTGGAATTACAGGCGCCCACCACCACACCCTGCTAATTTTGTATTTTTAATAGAGACGGGGTTTCGTCATGTTGGCCAGGTTGCTCTTGAACTCCTGACCTCAAGTGAACCACCCTCCTCGGCCTCCCAAAGTGCTGGGATTACAGGTGTGAACCACCGTGCCTGGCCTCAAGGGTCCTTATAACACAGACGAGAGGAGACGCAGACGCAAAGATGACGGAGCAGAGACCACAGCGATGCGTCCACCAGCCAAGGACACCTGGAGTTCCCAGAAGCCGGAAGAGACAGGAAGGACCCTCCCCTAAGGCCTTGGAGAAAGCGAGGCCCTACCCACACCTTGATAGTTGATTTCTGAACTCCAGGACTGGGAGAGGCTGTTCCAAGCCCCCCAGTTTGTGGTCATTTGTTATGGAAGCCCTGGGACAACAAACCCAGGTGGGAACCCAGAAGAAAGTGCACTTGGAAGAAAGACATGAACCCTGGTTTGGGCCCTGCGGGATCTCAAGGTTTGGGGGATATCAGAGGAAAGAACTGTCAGAGGCGTTTGAACCAGAGCAACTCCATCTTGAATAGGAGTTTAGTAACTGGGATTACAATTCGTGCCACTACCGCCCGGCGAATTTTTTAATTTTTAGTAGAGAGGGGGTTTCACCAACATGTTGGCCAGCCTGGGTCTTGAACTCCTGACCTCAGATGATCCATCCGCCTCGGCCTCCCAGAGTGCTGGGATTACAGGCGTAAGCCAGGGCGCCCGGCCAAGTTAGGCATTCTTTTTTTTTGAGACGGAGTCTCGCTCTGCCGCCCAGGCTGGAGTGCAGGGGCCGGATCTCAGCTCACTGCAAGCTCCGCCTCCTGGGTTTACGCCATTCTCCTGCCTCAGCCTCCCGAGTAGCTGGGACTACAGGCTCCCGCCACATCGCCCGGCTAGTTTTTTTGTATTTTTTAGTAGAGACGGGGTTTCACCGTGTTAGCCAGGATGGTCTCGATCTCCTGACCTCGTGATCCGCCCGTCTCGGCCTCCCAAAGTGCTGGGATTACAGGCTTGAACCACCGCGCCTGGCCAAGTTAGGCATTCTTATCACGAGATGAGATGGGAGGTTGGCAGAATGGTATCAAAAGATACAGGTCGTCAAGACCCTGCTTGTAAAACAGGATGTGGTAAATAAGCTGCCAAAACCCACTCAAACCAAGATGGGGGTGAAAGTGACCGCTGGTCATCCTCACTGCTCATTACACACTAATTGTAATGCATTAGCATGCTAAGAGACACTCCCACCCACGCCATGACAGCTTACAAACGCCATGGCAACGTCAGGAAATTATCCTAAAAGTGGAGGACCCTTCGGCTCCAGGAACTGCCCACCCCTTTCCTGGGAATCTCAAGAATAATCCACCTCTTGTTTAGCATATGATCAAGGAGTCACCATAAAAATAGCCAACAGGCCGGGCGCGGTGACTCAAGGCAGGCGGATCACCTGAGGTCAGGCGTTTGAGACCAGCCTGGCCAACATGGTGAAATCCCATCTCTACTAAAAATACAAAAAATTAGCCTGGCATGGTGGTGGCCTGCGCCTGTAATCCGGGAGGTTTACAGGAGGCTGAGGTGGAAGAATCGCTTGAATCTGGAGGCGGATGTTGCAGTGAGCTGAGATTGCGCCACCGCACTCCAGCCAGGGCAACAGAGCGAGACTCCATCTCAAAAAAAAAGAAAAAAGTAAAGTAATAAAGAATAACTACTCCGCAGGCAGAGCAGCCACCTGGACTGCTTGTTGGCTATGTTTTCTTTTTTTGAGACGGAGTCTCGCTCTGTTGCCCAGGCTGGAGTGTAGTGGCTGGATCTCAGCTCACTGTAAGCTCCACCTCCCGGGTTTATGCCATTCTCCTGCCTCAGCCTCCCGAGTAGCTGGGACTACAGGCGCCCACCACCTAGCCCGGCTAGTTTTTTGTAGTTTTTTTTTTTTTAATAGAGATGGGGTTTCACCGTGTTAGCCAGGATGGTCTCGATTTCCTGACCTCCTGATCCGCCTTTCTCGGCCTCCCAAAGTGCTGGGATTACAGGCGTGAGCCACTGTGCTCAGCCCTTTCTTTTTTTGTTTGTTTTTTGTTTTGTTTTGTTCTGTTTTGTTTGAGACAGAGTCTCACTCTGTTGCCCAGGCGAGAGTGCAGTAGTATGATCTCAACTCACGGCAACCTCTGCCTCCCGGGTTCAAGTGATTCTCCTGCCTCAGCCTCCCAAGTGGCTGGGATCACAGGCTTGTACCCTCAGATCCGGCTATTTTTTGTTTGTATTTTTCATAGAGATGGGGTTTTGTCATGTTGGCCATGCTGATCTCAAACTCCTGGCCTGAGGTGATCACCCACTTCAGCCTCCCAAAGTGCTGGGATCATAGGCGTGAGCCATCGCGCCTGACCTAAATTCATTTTTATCCCTCCCCTCCCCGCCATGCCTAGCACAGAGTCATTCAATATTCCTGAGCACCTACTATGCACCAGTGATGCTGGGGAAACAGAGACAAGACATTGCTATTCATCCGCTCCTTTGTTCCCCAGCCAGGATCTCCTCTCCCATCTCAACCACTTTGATCTTGAACCTCCTGCATGATGGGGGTCCCCACGTTCTTGGTCTTTAACTCAGTTCTGTAATCTAGTGATTAGAGATAAGGATCAAATCCAGCTCAGTACCTTTCTGCTGTGTGTTATTGGGCCAGCCACTTAACCTCTCTGAGCCTTCACAGTCTCATCCATAAAATGGGAACCACAACGCCACACATGCACTGAAAGGACACAGGACCCTCCCTTCTTCACCCACCCAGCTTCACTGCTCATCCTCTCCACTTCCTCCTCCACCTTCCCAGCCCAAAGCTCTCCCCATCTTCACTAGGAAAACCAAGACAGACGGGCTCTCCGTCCCCGTTTTACTGTCCCTCAATGCATGCATAAATGTCTTGATTCCTGCTCTGAGGACCTGGTGTCCTCCTCCTGGACCCTACATCAACCACGCTGCCTCCAAATGAGGTCCATCCCTGCTGGCTGCAGCTCCTCAGCCTCCATGTTGCCTGCTCCTCTGCACAGCCTGACATATGGGGGTTCCTTGAGGCTCATTCTGGATCCCTGATCTCTCACCCAGGCATCTTGACTCCTATGGCTTCAGTCCCCATCATTACACCAGGAATTTCCCCATCCATACACCCACCCAACTGTTCACCCATCCAGTTGTCCATCATCCAGTCAACCATCCTCCCACCTATTCATCCATCCATCCATTCGTTCATCCATCTACCCACCTCTCCACACATTCATCCATCCATCCACTCATCCATCTATCCATCCATCCATCCATCCATCCATCCATCCACTCATCCACCCATCCATCCATCCATCCATCCACCCACTCATCCATCTACCCATCCATCCATCCAGCCATCCATCCGCTCATCCAGCCATCCTCCCACCTATTCATCCATCCATTCATTCATCCATCCACCCATTCATCCATCCAGTCACTCATCCATCTACCCATCCATCCATTCATCCATCTATCCCTCCA